>NW_010246717.1:31221-96863 GCF_000690775.1 Eurypyga helias
ACTAGATGGTCTTTAAGGCCCCTTCCAACCCAAACCATTCTATGATTCTATGATTACCGCTGGTTTTTCTTATTTTTTTTGAATGCACACAAATGCTTACACATACATATCACTTCAAATAGTCAACAAAAATAATTCATTCAGATATCTAGATATATTGGTACCTGCCATCTTAAAACACAGCAGAAATGACAGGGAAAATTAATCAAAATGTTACAATTCAAATTCCAATTTGGAAGGAGCTTTGAAAATTATATAAACCTGTTACAGTCAACTATGGTACAGTTTGAGCCTTTTTTCTGTGAATACTCAAAGCAGTCTCACCAAAAACTAAGCTTAAAGTATTCTGCATATTTCAAGAAGAAAGCTCAAAACACCTGTTTTTTGAAGAGATTCTGAAGACAATGTCCTAGTTTAGTTAAAACAGTCTGGTTTTTTTTGTTAGCATATTTGAAATGCAAGAAAATTTTTCCCTTCTTAATGCATGTTTTTCTTTATGTAGGGTCATCATGCCATAAATATTCCACCAAGGAATTACAGTGAAAATACTATTTTGCTTTCTATGCTTCTTAAAACTGCTTGAAGTGTTTTTATGCCTTACTGCTTTTATTGTCACTGAGTGTCATTACATTATACTTTGTCTTTCGTCTAAGCAGTTTGACCTTGGAGACAAAGCTATATTCTCAATTAGATTTTTCTGGCTTTAAGTCTCACAGAGATCAAAACTGTGTATGTTTATCTCTGTCTTCTTAACAGCCCATGAAATCTGGTTGCATTAAAACTCTGGCTATTGGCTGAATTTTGGTAGTTTAGCGCTTTACCATACAATAACTGACTGCAGTGATTGCCCATGTGTATCTGCTGAGTTTGGGCAAATGTAAAAACATCAGTTCTAACTTTCCCAATTGCCAGAAGTCTGGACATAAAAGTGTACACAACAGCAGTCACTACAGCGGAATTAATGTGCAGCCACTTCTTAAACTGTGGTAATTTAGCTATAAATTTGAGTTGTTGCTCTAAATCCAGGAAAAGCATAGTGTCTACTCTTTGAGTCTTATTCTTGAAAAAAAAAAAAAAAACAAACAAACCAAAACATAACTCCAAGGGTACAAGCAACATGACAGGCTTTCTTTTTTCTGTCTCTTTAGCTTGTAAATCAGAGTAACATAGATGCGTCTACCTACAGATAGGCAAATCTAATGGAGTGAATAATTTACTTTGGGTCAGTTGATTAAATATACCATGTTGGTCTGGAAAGGATCTTTTGGGCTAACCCAGCCTTCCTGTAGTACTCATTTAAACTAAAGAAAACAAAAAGGACATCTTCAGGTGTAGAAAATTCACCGATGTATAGCTTTGCTTAAGCTATCAAAATAATATCCAGAGTGAACCAAGCTTAATTCCCAGTCATGTTCCTAAAAAATACTCAGTAGCTAAAAAAAATTTATAAGAAATATCAGTATTCATTTTTCCAAAATATATTAATGATTTCTGCACTTAGACGAATTTATTTCTGTAGATAAAAACAGCAAGGAACAATAAAGAATAAGAAACCAAAGCTACATGTGTATATGAAGAAAAAAACCCTAAACCCAAACCCATAACCAAAAAAACCAAACTTCATGGAAAACCTCCAAACTTTATTTCAGAGATAGACAACCTACCATAAATTTTCTTACTAGGCCTAAAGGTGACCAAATATTTCTCTGTCCACCTAACTGGTAAACTGGTGTTACCCAGATGACTGCTGCCAGTTTCATTTTGATTGCCAACCAAGGTTTAAAAAGTGTAGTAAAAACTATAAGTACATTTTAGTGACTTGTATTTTCTATAGCTTCTGTTTTTATCAGCAGACATTTTCATACCTTGAGGTATTTATATTCAATAATGACTGTAAATGCATATCCCTGTTAACTTTCATGCCAAAATGAATTTAGGAGACGAATGATCTGAAAATGAGATTCAAAGTCATCTTAATACTTAAACATGATGAAAATATTGTTTTCTTCTGTTTTTCTGACACAAATGTAATTTCTCCAAGTTTACACATATTTATATTTCCAGAATATTTAGTGTTGCTAGTATAGTCTTATACAGTATATTTAGGTTTTATAACCAAAGAATTATGTAACCTCTGGACTTCACAATAAAAGGAAGCAATGCCGTAAGAGCATGATTACAACACTGAATTTACATGGTACCCTAACACCAAAATTTTCATAAAACTAACACCATTTACTTTTTAAAGTTAGAAAGAAAGAGTCAAAGCTGGGATGCTATGTATAGATAGGGATATAAAAATAATAAAATTAACAGTATGCCTTTGAACAGACTGTGGTGCACTATACCTTCTTACATGGCGGGTTTTGAGTTTACAAAATAGGTCTTGGTGTCAGAAAACTACTCTGGGCAGGGATAGAAGGGCAGCGTAAGGACTCAGTTGTGTTTTAGAACTTTCATGATCTTGTAATATGGAATCCATTGCTACTGAAATGATAGTTATTTATAGGAGGAATATTTATGTGCCTATGAAGACAGTAAAACTTTGTAGAAGCTTAATTAGCAAGACCTAAGAAAAACAGTCAAATAAATGTGCTTGTATTTTCAACTATTATTAAATTCAGAAAGATATTGGTAATAAGAAAATCTCTTGTAGATAAGATCTCTGTTCTATCATTAAAGAAAGAGGTACATAAGAGGAATTAGTGTTTGAAAAGAATAACAATTAGAGTATGTGCCAACTTCTGGGATTTGGCAAAGGGATTTACACCCTTTCATCTGCAAATCAACACTTCACATCCAATTAATGGGTGAAAGTGTGTCCTTTATTAAATATATAATGAGCTATTAATTATTAATTACACAGTTCTGATGCCATCATAATACAGTTATAATAGTAATGCATAATTTACCATTTATATGATAGATTAATAGCATGGATGTGTGCTAAGAATGATAGTAAAGAACGAGTATGGCCATCTTTCTGACACGAGACATTCAATTAATGTAGGACAACTAAGGTCAGTATGAGGTTTAAAAGAGTGCAGAGTAGGGATTTGGTCTCTGGATAATCAACTAATGCTAAGAAAAAGTATTTACTAACCAAATATCAAATTTGTGGCCAGTACTTTCTTGACTTTTCCACCTATAGTACCTGGAGCATTATCTTATATTTCCATGGTGGTGATCATATCTCATCTTTAATGTGCTACATCTGCAACAAATGACACTTACTAATAGAGTGGAATAAACTGGAGATGGGCCTTCACAGGATTTTAAATGGTCTTTCTCATTGACTTCAGTAGTTTGGTATTTTCCTTTCTCTCTGCCTCCATCTTTTAAGCTCCATGGACTCTAAAACATGGTCAGGAAAAAAGAAATGTTAAGAATTGGAAGCTTTTTTCCTGGCTTTTAACTTCAAAATGTAATATTTACTAGTGAGTTCATAATGAAATTATAATATGGGGAAAGCACCTTAATAAAATCTGGGTTTCTTTTTTTATACATAACCTGATTTCAACAGAGTGTAAGGATTACCCATGCCTGATGGCAGTTTTTGCTGTTATTTTGGGACTTGTGAAACCATCTGATCACTATTGTGCCCTAGACAGACAAAATAACCTCATCTTGAACCAGAAAGAAGCAACTTCAGTCTTCAGTAGGAACATTAGATGGGGAGAAATAAAATCAAATTTTGCTTAAGGACATGCTTATTTTTAAAAAAAGTTAGTATCAAGGGAGTATTTTATAACAGATTAGCTTTGATATTTGCTTATTTGTTTCTATCTCCTTTCCTTTTTACAATGATAAACTAAACCCACTGCGGTGTGTGCCAAGTGGCTCACTATGGCACTATAATCTGTTAATCCTCTTAGCCTTCCTGCCCACCTTCCTGTTGGTTAATTTGTAAGCACACTGTAGGTCAGAAAGTACTAACCACAAGCTCGCTCAGTAGTCCATTCACCATTTTAGACCTGAGTGCAAGCTTGTTCAGTAGTCCATTCCATATTTTAGACCATTTGTAAAAAATAAGCCACCTGCAAAACATCAAGGACTCCATATATAATTCATTTTTAAAGAGCAAATATTTGAATATGTGCTTGATTAAAGAGAGCAGTAGCATTAGAGAGTATTAAAATGTAGGCACAGAAATGGTGTGCTGACAATAAATAGTTGCATAATATCTCTTTCATAAATATTCTCTCAGCGAAGGCGACCAGAATTTTTTACAGTTCTACATTGTTTTCACTCTTTAGTGTATGTGTATGTATATATACACACAGGCAGGACTGTGTTTAAGAGGTAATGGCTTTGTAGACCTTCCACCAACTCTAAGGTTTTGACTTGAAGTTGCATTGCCAAGAAATGGAAACTGATTCCTAACATAATCTGGGTCAGGACGATCAAAGTATACCTGTATGCATGGCAGGGGTTTATATAATGCCATCTGTGGTTTATATAATGCCATCTCTCAAGGTCTGCAAAATGTTTTGAAATTAATTATTCTGTAGAATTAGAGGAGAATCAAAAAATTTTCTTTGTACTGAAGTACAAAAAAATACAGTGCTTTTGGCTATGCTCGTAGTGAAATTTTATTTTATTTTTTAAATTTTTTTTCCCCCCAGAGAAAGAATTTCTTTGTGGTAAGGTGAAGATGGCATATCCTGTCACATACTTATATTCAGAAATGTAAAGGTCAGAGGGAGAATTATAACCACCCAATCCTTCTTTCTAAGAACACAGAAGCAAGGTAAATAACACCTAGAAGAGTGAGGTTAAATGTTAATCTGGATTTTTCACTGACAGGGGGTACTTATGTCACTCAGATGTAAGGGGCTAGCTGAGAATGTTGTCTGGAGAGTGAAACTTGCTTTTTAGTCTGTTGGTGGCTAAAAGAACTGGTGTGCCTTAATCATCTGCCTAATAAACAATGCAGATTTGGCAAAATATTCAGTAGAATTTTTAAAAAACTAGCCTTATAATTAAAAAAGTGGCAAGAAGTTCTTCAGTTTTTTTTGATATATTGTTAGCATGGCATTCAGCATGTTCTTCCGTTCCAATAGTTATCCTTTAGGAAAAAGGAAGCATACTTAATTCAAGTTTGAATTTTTAATATATTTTATCTCTTTTTGATAAGTTACTCCATATTCTTATAATTTTTTTAGCCATTGCCAGGCACTCTTTCTCAAAGTCCTCTGATCCCAAAGATAGATCAGAGTCAACAATTCTGAAAAGCTTAATTCCCAGTCATGTTCCTAGTGAACGCTATGACCTCAGAAGACCTACCTTTGTTTTGTAATTCTGTGAAGTTTGGAATGACAACTTTCTGATACTATAAACAAAGCTTTGCAGAAGAGGGATTGCAATAAAGGCTAAAATTCTAGAAAAAACTTGGACTTACTCTTTTGAGAAACTATCTTCTGACAGCTCTTTCAGTTATATAGAACATGCTGTCATTCTGTTATGTTCAATATTAGTTCATCTAGGCCAATATGTGTTAAATCAATGTTAATCTGAAGTGTCAGCTCTCTTCATTTTAAAGTTCTCAGGCTACTTCAATCAGTTACAGAAGCATGGTTCAAGGAGACTTGCTTGATGTTTTAAAACAATGAATTGTTCAGGTTTGCATTTAAATATACCCCTTTCTCCTTTTTGGCTTGATTGAAAATGCAGTTTGGCTTGATCTTAAAATGCTGTTTATAACTTGTAGATGCACTTCACTGTGTATATTACTTGTGAAAAACCCAAGAATTTAGATGTCATCAGCTGTTACTGTAACCTGTCTAAGATAAAATTTGTATTACTGAAAGAGTCATTCTGGGTTTAATCATTAAAATACAGCTTCATGCTACTGATGAACAGAAGTAGACTACCATAAAGTGTCAGCTGTAACAGTAACCAGGTATTGTGACAATTTGGTTTGTTCTAAAGCACATACATCAGCTGGTGTTGAAAGTTAGAGTTTCTCCTGAATTTTTTACTCATAAATTTATAAGCAACAGGCAATAAGACAAGCATTGACCTTGTCCTTGACCTTCTAGTGTTCATAAATTAAAAGACCTAGTGCTCTTTCATCAATTACCAATTAAATACTCTTTTCACAATTGCTAGTGTTCCAAATTTTTATTCTCTATGTGATGGCACTCAACCAGCACTAGAAAACATAGAGATTTATTCCAGCTCATGTGACAGTCCCTGGGCACCCACACTAAAAATGACAGAGAACTGTGAACAGCAGGCCTACATTAAGGACCTGGGAAAAGATGATCTTAGTACTGTAAGAGATCTTTGTCCAATCACCTGCGGTCAGCAGAAGGTCTCTGAGACAAGTCATAAAATACTAATTTTAGTCTTAAGACTAAAACCCAATTTGTTTCATGGACATACTGCTGTAGCAGTTAACATGAGCTAGATGTAGTTAGCAAAGCTGTTGGCATGAACTGATGCACGTTAACCGACTCTGCTGTAACAGAAATAGGTGAAATATGATCCAAACCTGTTGCAAATGAAAGAGTAGTTTCATTGTGCTCAAGTGAATATGTAGCCAAACTACACACTCAGACTGTTGGACATCAACATGACCAAAAGTGACTGGAACAAGAAGATTGGGAGCACTGGCAATGGCAACAGCAAATCAGAAAACAACAGTGCAATGTGAGCAGAATAATAGTTGGCGAGTTATTCTGTACCCAAACCTACAAATAAGGACCCTTAACAATACTGGAGGTAATCACAATCTAAACTAGACTTTGGTGAGGAACCACATGACACTCCCCAGCATCCACAACCATCTCTCTAACCACCAGGAAACACAAGGATCCCATGGGATCCCACAACCCTGGACTGTGCACTGCAGCACTGACACCGCTGCACTGACCCACACAACCTTCCTCCTGGCTGCATTGTCTCTCACACGGGCTGGGGAATTAATGCAGTTAGTAAAATTGCATGTCTGTGATGAAAGTGTTTTGGTATTCAAACACTGAATTCAGCCCCACTGTCATCAGGCCCTAAACGTGCTTCAACAAAAAGGCAGTTCTCTCTTTTTGTTAGGAAGAAACTATTTTCTAGAACTGGTCTAACCATGTTTACATTGAGCAGACACTTCTTTGTTCTGGTGTTAGCACTGACCTCTAACTTAAATGCTTCTTCTCCCTGAGAAGATATATTCTTATTGTCTCTAAATCTTGATGAGAAAACCATACTGTCTGCTAGCACTTACTTTGCAGGGCCTGATTGTTTTCCTCTCCTTGTATATGACAGGCACTCCATCTTACTCCTAGAAAGATTCCTCGTAATGCTTGCCTGATGGTCTTCCAGTTTGAATTAATCTCTCTGGACATTAGCAACAAAACCATAGTCCTGTATTCCAGTATTCTGTATTAATGATATTAATCCTTTTTCTATTTGAAATACTTACCCTGATACAGCTTTGTTTTTTTTCATGATTACATCAGATAGGCACATCTTATATTCAGTATTGAGCTCCAGGTTTGTAACATGCAGCCTTGTTGACCTTTACAGAGTCACAGCTTTTATTTTGCACTATTAAATGTCATCTAATTCCCAGTTTTTAATGTCACCTAGTGCTTGCTAATAGTCTGACCCTTATATGTTTAGACAGTACTTTCAAACTCTGAGCTATTAACAAATTTTGTTAGCTGCCAGTTTTTATGTCAGGGTCACTAATGAAAAGGATCTTAAAGACAAACACCAAGACATGAAAATGATCTTTAGGCCATGTTTCACAATCATGGCCTTACCTTGGAATAGGAAAGTAACAGAAATGTTGTTGTCATGGAAAATCGTGAAAGCTGGAACTACAATGTTTTGATATAGTTCTGCATATAGCTTTGTCTAAATGGCTGGATACTACCTTATCTGAGCATTTATTAAACAAAAAATGTAGAAGAAACAGTGCTGGAATTCACGACGACAAGACTTCAGAAAAGGTCTTCTTGTCTGTACATTGCTATTCAGTCAAATAGCAAATCAAAGAAAGATACAAACCCACAGAATTTTTATACAACTTTATGGACATACAAAGAAAAGTCTTTTGGAAGAGAAGAACAAACCTTCAGATCAGTCAGACTCAAAGTTCAGTATTTTTTTCCTATTTTATGTGAGCAGTTTTACATCTCTGCTGTAACTAACTGTGGTTTTTTTCTTTATTTTCCTTTTATTTTAAACTAAATCAGTTTCAATATGTGAAGCCATTTTAGATGAGCAGAGGTGAAATTCTGCTTTCATATTATATGGGGTTTTTATAGTAGCAAGCTCTAGGGGAAAAAAGAGAAAAAAGAGTAGCGATCTAAAATTGAAAGCTGCTATTAAAGTGGACTATTGTATTGTGAAAACAAAATTGTTTTGTGACTGCAGCAATTGTTTTCTGTGTAAAATAGCAACAGTAATTCTCCATTTGTTTTAAGTGTTAGTACAAGTCCATGGACACAATGTCATGTCAAACTGATGGAAAAATTATTTCAATGCAACTGTTCTATGACACATTACCATGTCAAGAAAATGGTAAAAGGATGTCAGTAAAAAGCATATGGAAATCCAGTAATATGTCAACCTAATGGTTTTGATGTAGGAGCTTGGAGATTATATTATATTGCCAAGATAATGGCATGCTATCAATACAAATTATACTACTATTTAAAAACAGAAAATTAAATCAACATCATATTAAGAAACATCATGTGAAAGCTCATTAATATTAAAATTGTATTCATCATCCCTTAAACAACCTGCTGTCTATTGGCCAGACCCATGGTTGATTTCAGCCGGCACAGCTCCACTAGCTTACCCTAGCTGAAGATCAGTTCCTATGATATCATCCTCTATCAGATATCCTCTGAACACTAGGAGGTGGAGAAGGGTTCATTTGTATGAACTAAGTAGATAATTAAACACAAGTATTTCATTAGACATAGAGTAAGCAAAGTATTTGAATCCTGCTGAGGTTAATCTAGCATTTGTATTTCAGGTCAAAAACCCAGTTTCTTTGGTAATATCTCTCATGAGCTGTTCTGGCAAGATACTGGCTTTGTCTAAATGGAACCTGGAAAGAAGCCTATTCTGTTGAATCTAACCCAGAAGGAAGTTATGATGACAGTATTAAAAACTAGTTGCATAAGTAATGTGTCAGTCATGTCAGATTTTGGTCCATTTCCTTTTAATGCACATCTAAAATCCTATGTCAGCTTTCAAGGAAAAAAAAAAAAGAGAAAATATAAAAATTTTCTATTTTTCTGGAAATTCTCATTCTTTTCCATGTTCTGAAGGGAGGCTCCCACACCATGAGCTCTCCCTATATCAGTGTGCAGTCTGCTTACATTTCATGTCAATCAATATGTTCTACAACATGGTTTCATTACGATGATATGGTTATGACAGGGCCTCTGCCTGACCTTAGAAATTCAGTCTGCTTGAATACAGACTGGTAGAAGAGTTTATTTCTTTCTCATTCCTGATCATGTTTCTGCTTGAATGTGATTTTTTACATAAAATTCTGTTGGAATATGATGCTATGACTTCCAGTTTAACCTTGATCTCCTTAACATTGGGATAAATGTACAATTACTGTCTCAGTTCAAGCCAAATGTTGCCTTAACCCACTTTTATAAATATTTCTATTAAAGGAACAAGAGAAAACTCTGCTGCACTTGTGAAGTTAGAGCTAAAAGAATGAAATCCACACTATTGCTAAATCATATTAAAACCCTCAAACTTTAAGGTTTTCAAATACAAGAGAGACCTGAATTTTGTGATCTTTGTTTCAGATTTTTCTGGTATTAATTTTTGTACATTCAAAAAGGGCATAGGCCAGTGAGTTGCTGAGCATATTGAACTTCTTCGAAAACTGGAGTTCTACTAGCTGATTTCTTATTTAAGAGAGTGTATTGAAACCAAGAGCAAACCAATGTGTCTGTCTGTTTACAATTTGCTAAAATTAAAATATGATTATAAAATTATTTATGCCTCTTCCTTACAAGTCATAAATTTATTGTAACATGTAAAAGCTGAAAATACTTTTCTGAGTCTTCTTGGAAATGGATCAATAATATTAAATGTTAACATTCAATTGTTTGCATAGCAACAAACCCCACAATTTTGGCAGAGATTCAAAATCAATATGACTATTGGAAAACAACTGAAACAGCTACAAGACATACAATTGAGGAAATCACAGAGAACCAATTATTTCTACCAGGTTAAACTATACAACATCAGAAAAATATAGTTACTGAGGGTCAGAAAATACAGTTACTGGGGGTCAGAGGCTGTTCGTGAGAAATATCTGTTTAATATTTTTCTCTCTACATTTAGAAGTTTTTATTTACTTAATAATTCCAACATAACCAATGTAAAGAAAATAAAGGCGGAAACACTGAAATCTAATATTTTTAATAATGAGTGTCAGAATGTTATCTATAATTTATATGTGATCAAATGTTTTAGTTTGGAACTGCTGTTTTGAAGAAAAGGTTCAAAATATTCCTTAGTAATGTAGTGCCAGTTAACAAAAAAAAGTAGTAGACATTTTAGAAAAAAGTTATTATGAATCAGTAACTCTTCATTTTGAAGCACAGTCCAACTCCAGAATTACTTGAAATCTATTTCTCTAACTTAATATGAAGACCAAGGAGGAATCTGTAAAAGGCTTTCTGATGTCTTTTGTGTCAGAAATTAATCTCAGGGGTGGGAAGAGAATGAGACATGCATGGCAAGTAGGAGTTTTCTCCACAGGAATATGATCCCAGCTCAGTCTTGTGAGGTACTAGAGCTGGGCAGGGATGTCTGAAAGTTATATGTTGCCTTAGTACTTGCTTTTATGGAGAGGGATTGTGTTTTATTTCTATAGTCACTGGCACCATTCCCCTTAGATTTGAGTTTCCTTGTATTTATTACGTCAGTGCATTGCTTTCACATTCAATAATTAACCTTGCTAGCTAATATCTCTTATAAAGTTTTCAGCAGATGTTTGAAATAATTAATGCTAATTGCTGCATGAACTTCGGGTGAACCACCAGGAACCAGTTCATTCCAAAAAGAACATTTTCCATTTCAGCACACAGTCATTAAAATACATTAATCTATTAATCCTTATACCTTTATGTTGTTTCCCTTTTCTTCTGCCAGGAAAACAACAAAAAGAAAATTCTCCCAGAATAACCATTGATTTTGATTTTATAAGGAAGATTAGAGAGAATGCATATTAAACCTTGGGGTTTGGAATTTCCCTAAAGTCAGTGAATAATGTCCTTAAATAATGTCCTTATTTGTGAAAACTAACAAAAAAGAATGTTTTGTTCTTTCAAATATGAATTGCTTGTCAAGCATTAGCTGAAAAAATGGGTGCTCACACTTCATTTAGGAAAGTTTAAATACTCTGCATTTCAGGATATGTCCCAAAACTAGTGCAAAGAACATGAAAGGACTGAGAAACCTTCAAATTATGGTTAAGTAGAATAGCTGGAAGTCAGAATCAGTCTTTGCTGAATTACTGTGTGCTGGGGTTGGTAAAGCTACCAAGCTCATACCAATAAATACAGAGCCAAGTACCTTCAGGATGAAACAAACTTCTGGGTCTTGGCTACAGCCCTTGTTGAGGACTGAGCTGCAGTCTCAACCATGGAGGGTGGAGCCTTATCCTCTCTGAAGCTCTCAGCTTCCATACTGGGCCATGCCCTCAGAAGCACAATGAGGAGAGACTAGCCATGAAGCATGCTTGGAGAGGAGCACAGCGCAAGGTCTTTCAGAGTGATGGAGGAGTGCTTGAAGTCCTCTCTTTTTCTTGGTAGCTGAGGGAAAGCTGTTTCTGGAGTGCAATAGCAGACTGGGTGCATTGACAGTTCTGCACCCAGGACAGAGCTAATGATAAAATTCTATCCTCTTTCAGCTACCTCAGTATGTGTCAGAATTACTTCCAAGCTGCACAGAAGGATTTTGCATTTCTTACTTCCTTTCAATAGCTATTTATAGATTATGTTGCCAAGTAATGTGTGTAAGGTCTTAATGACCATACGGCTAAAGCTCAGGAACAAAAACCTAACAGATTTCTAGATTAACTTGTAAATTTTTTGGTTTTTAGCAGGCCCGTTCTGAAATTTTATGATAAACGCTGCAGTTAGACACCCACTACAGCCACAATGAAATCAGCTGTAGTAAATGACAACAGTGTTTACCCATAGCACTTTTCAGACTTCCAGCGTTTCCTTCACTTGTTAAAGGAAACAACCTTTCTCCAAACCTGCAATTGGCAATTTGCACTCCACTTCTGTGTTGCCCTGGTGCAACCTTTATAAGCCTAGGGGTTTCAAAAACAAAAAAGAAACATCTGCACAGTAGATTACTGAGAAATTTCTAAATATACCTGCTGGATTTGACCATAACAATTTCTAGAAATGATTGGTAGCTCAGTCTGGAGGCTAAACCGATTGTAAAGTCCAGACATGGCTACAATCTTCCCTTTTTGATGATAATTTCCATGCAAATGACTATTTCTGAATGTACCATGTCTTAAAGCTAGATTAGATTTTCCATGAAACTAACAGGAAAATAAAGATTTTAATGGTCTTGGGTTCACAGAATATTTATACACACATAATATGGCACATACGCTAAGTCAGAAGTTTACAAGAACACAATTTTGTAAAAAATAAATAAATTAAAAAATATCTTTTAGTTCATAAAGAATAAGAATTTAAAAGAATATATGTGCTGTATCAATTTATTTCCTTCAATTCAGATGTCAATTAAACCATGACACATCAAAACAATAGTAATCTCACACACCAGATTTTCAGGTAGTTTGGGTACAATATCATAAACCAAGTCAACGGCATATTTTGGAACAAAACAGAAATAAACTGCAATTATGTAGTGAATCAAAATCAAGCACCTTCAAGGTTTCCTTAAACTTTGTGTCTACTAAGCCAGCAAATTCCATGTGCCCTGGCAAAAAATCTGGTCCATAAAATACATAATAAAAGCAAGACACCAAGGTCAAAAATAAGGTGCATTTTGAAGAATGTTTGGAGGTTTCAAGATCTGGCTTGAATTCATTGAGAAACCAAGAGAAGAGAATAATTTGCAGGCAGATAAAATGATAGAGAAGCATGCAGGGCAACTCCACAAGACGACTGGGTTTTCAGTAAGGTACAGAAAAGAGGCTGAGGGATTTTTTGATTCTTTTTCTCAACTAGAGTGTTATTCCAGATTTATAAGTCAGTCTTAAGGAGAAAGAATAAATACCAGGCACATGTGTAGCATTTTTTCTTCCCAAACACACAACTGAACCAAAGCAATGACATTGTCTAATGCTGAATGTGTAATGTACTACAGTGCAAGTATTTATAATTCATCTGTCTTTGGAAGCTGACTCCAGAACAATAATCCAGTACAATTTCTATTAAGTTGAAAAACACTTCTGACTTGTAAGAAAGAATGAATAGGCACTTATTTTTACAGCTTCTGCAGAAACACAAGGAAGTGACTTGTCAACCTCTGCAGAAGCTATTTTCATCTTGAAATCCTTTGGTTCACCTATAACATACAGTTATACTGAGGTCCAGTTGGTTTGGGAAGATGTCTGGAATACCACTGTTTTTCTGGTGAGAAATTCAGCAACTATAATCACAAAACTTTTAACAACTTGCTATGGTTGGCTGGCCCTCTTCTTCACAATCCTGGGTTTGCAGCTTCATTCGTAGATGCCAAAAATAAGAGGAAGAAGGTGAAGGGGTGCTGCATGGTTTGTTAGAGGTGGTGTGTCTAGGATCATTGTCTGGGCTGCTAATATAAACTCACTGAAATTAAAGCCCTTTTAACTTAAGCGGTCCAAGACCAGTGTAAGACCTCAGCCAACCACCTCCCAGTTCTGCAGAAAATGTGTCACTCAACAGGGTCCTCTCAGTGGCTTTCCCTTATCTGCGACACTTCCTGCCTTTCATCATCAGCTCATGCCATGAATGGAAGATAACACCTCTCCTCAACATATTCTATTGAGAGAGGAAAAAGAAAGGGTCAAAGCACAGGAAAACCTCTACAGAATTTATGCTTAGGTGTGTCAATAAATATTTGATTTCGGTCACACCACATAATTCATGACAGGGTTGTAGGAAATGTGTAAAGGATCTCCTGGGCAAAGGGTGTGGGTAGGGGTCCCAGGTGAGTCTCATCAGGGTATTTAAGTTCAATAAGGGCCCTCAAGGCCCTGACAGTCTGTCATTCGCTTCTATGCTTATATGTATTTCTGAAAACCTCCAAGTTGTACAGACTATTCCCCCACGAAGGACTTATAAGCTGTACAAATATATATGGAACATGTGCAGGGAAGAGCAAGTGAATCTGAGTACATGTCAGAACTGCCATATACAGGTGTTGCAGTTGTTACTGATGCAGGCAGTAAGTTGCTCTTTTCATGTTCTGTGCAAGGGAAAGAAAGATTCTACAACTGTAAGCTTGTCTACACAAAAAGTTACTCTATTTTAATGAAAACCATGTTAAATCAAATTAGGATATGGTCAAGAGATCACGAGAAATCAGTGCAAAATCATCTGAATAGTTTCAGTCATTACCTTAGGATTGATCATACTGTTTTATAGGCTATTAACTTAAAATTACTTGGTTGATTGCTTGCTATTCTCTCAGTTGTACCCACAGGAATGACTCACGCACCTTGAAGCAAACAATTGTGACAATCAAAAATATTACTTCCTCAAGCAGTATGTTCCGCCTGTCTGAAACAAGTGCAATAGAAGTGAATTTAAACCCTCAGCTCAGCCACTATGGCTGAAATATAAGCATAGGCCCACCTGCACCGGTGGTTTGAAAGAGGATGTAATAACCACGTTGGTTAAGACTCAAGTTAATGTTTGCTGTGTGCTTTCCCAGCGTTGCTGCAGATTGTGTTGCTTTTACAAGTGTCCCTAGCCAATCTCACACCCTCTTCCTGTTTTTCTTTGCAAAGTCCTTTCTGCCTGTCTACCACATGTATATCTAATTGATACCAAGAAATTAAATATTTTAGGAGTATAAAGTTGTATCTTTTCATGGTAAATTAAAAAAAAACCAAACCAAACCAACCAACCAAAACCCTAGAGTTCCATACTGATGCTTTTATTTTCTTTTCCATTACAAACCAGGTGAAGAGTGTACTGTCAATTCACTCTCAAGGATGTTTTTGCCAATGTCTATCTTAAAGGTTTCTTTTACTAAACTTCTTTAAAATTGAGACATCCTCATGATGTACTATTTTGCTTTCATTTAATTCTGATATCTACTGTTAAGTATGGGTAAAAGCCTTTTACAACTTCTGTTCCAAATTTGATGAAAATATTTCCATTTTCATCATTTAATGATTAAGCAAAAAAAAAAAAAAAGAAAGCCAACAACACAAAAGAAGAGCATTTCCCTGCAGCCTTTTTAAATTTATATAACATTTAATTTTAGTGAAGATCATAATAGAAAAAAATTAATATAAAAAATATCTAAAAATGTTCAGGTAAATATACTTTGAATGTAATAAATATTTTCTGTACTTGTGTTTATTTTTGTTGTCTGCATTTGGTTTGATAAATCACTTTTTTACTAGTCTAAGCATAGAAGTTCCCATCTAAACGTATGTTCTTCCAAACAGAATTCCAAATGAAATATGATAGAATTTAATCTACTCTCGTGTTTTGGTCATTTTTTTTTCTCCTTTTGAACTTATTCTATGCTATTAAACAGTCAAAAGAAAACTTAGGAGTATAATTTATTTTACTCTCAATAGTACACATTGAACCTGGAGGGACTTTGGTGTCATATATATTGTACACAGTACAATAGAGTGGCAGTAGGTCACCATCCCCTTAAAAGAAACTCCAAAGAAAATGAGGTGGTCGTAACATCAAGTGGGCAATCAATAAATCTTACAGTGATGCTACCAGTAGTAAAGCTAAAATGTTACAGTGAGGGCTTGTCTGCCCTAGAGGAGACAAAGAGGTTATAACCACTGGGTGAAGTAGTTTGAAATACTAGTAAATTACTTCATGATGACGTACAAATGTGCTTGTTCTGTTTGGTTTGTTTTGATAAAACTGTTTGTACAAGCTCACTCAAGAAACCTATTGCTTATGACTTTGTTTACTCAGAAGATAGACTGGTAAAAAAACTGCTGGAACCACTGGTTTTGAAAATTTCCACACTAAAAACTTCACTAAGAAAAGATATATCAATTAAAACAGGCCACTTAATAAAAAAAATTTTTTTTTTTTTGAGTCCTAGACTGTCATGAAATGCCTCCAAATTGTCAAAATGTATATTTTTATTTAAAACTAATGTTTTGATTCAAATCCAAACTATCTTGTAGATTTTGGATGTTGAGCAGAAATTAATTTTCACCATTTCATTCTGAAGTTCATAAATTTGTTATACTGAGGCTCTGGAATCATCAAGGAAGTTTACTCACCAGAAGGACTGGACAGCAAGACAGATAAAGAAGAACTGGACATAAGCTTTCAGAATAGCATCCCATATTGCCAAGTAAGACAAATAAACCCATGACTTATACCCACTTGAATGTTACCTCTCCCAAAATTGAAGGCCCAATGCAATTAGGTAGTTTCATTGGTCTGAGAACTGTAGATCAATTAGATGGACCATCACAATCAATATACTCCCATGCTGCTTTAAAATAAAAAATCCAAACATTCAATTATCAGTAAAGTACTGCGTGAATTAATATGAGAACATCTGTTACCTACAAAGAGAAAAATTATCAGGGATATGGCTGATTATCTCAATTGTTTTTCTATATTTTCATTCCTTTTTTTAACAGGTTTCTGCCAGGGGTTCTCAAGAAAACAGATCCCGTGACTGTTTCCTGGTTTAGGATGTACTTTCTAAAGATTGTCTTATGGATATTATTAGCACCTGATGTGTCTGATATGAAAAAAACACAATTTTTGGTGCTTTGTGGCATAGTGAAGTCTGTACATCTAATATTCAACATTAAAACAGAAAGAACAGAAGGCCATAATGAGAAATTCAGAAGATCGTTCAAATGAATGGCAGAGCTGTATGGCAGTGATAAAGTGGAAAAGTTGAAGATACTTATGGAGATGACATAGCTTGGAAAAGGCTTAGCAAGGCCAAGACGCCACAGCTGACAAAGATGATCAGATGATCAGCATAAGCCAGGACTAAATCTTTCATCAGTCAATGTCAGTGTGACTCACCCTTTCTTGAATAATTCATGAACAAATAAGATCTTACTACAAAAGGTCATCTTGTGTATTTATGTCTTCTTACAAAAACATCTGGAAAATACAGAGTGGTCATTCACTGTCCTTCTAACCCACTCACAGAACTTACTTTTAAAAAGTCACACAGTTAGAAAACAAAATAGGAAATAATATTAATAACATGACAGAGAAATATGTCACAAAAATCAATTTGCTTATCATTAATAAGCTATGAATTGTAAATTTTAAAGAAGGGAAGGATATGCAAATATGTCATCTTGATTTTTAGTCATCAGAGTATTGCAAAAACTCATGACAAATGTCTAATAAGAGTATCAATTTTTATATTTTACATCATTTAATGTGTAAGTTCTTTTTATCATTTTTAAAATGATGACATGATTTAATACATAGGGGACCTTCTTCCTAATGTATTTTCTTGTCTATTTTTTTTAATATCACTTGATCACAATACGCAGAAAATATTTTAACCATTATGTGAAAGCATTAATGTCATGGGGAAAATGTCAGTTTTTATCAAAATGATATTAATATATATTTATTTTAATGGCTTTACAGAAAGAACTCTAGAATATTAATAGCTTTACCTTATGTTTACGTTACATGCTTTGTAATGTAGAGTGTTTCACATATGATTGGTGAAGACATTCCTCTTATTTTAAAAATATCTCTTTTTTGAGTCATGGTAGTTTAATCCAAGTTTGTTCTACATTAATTGGTAGCAACAGTTCAGGGAAGTCACAATCATACTTCAAATTAGATTGGTGATAATAAAATAGAGTGGAAAGAGAGGATTTTCTGTTCCTTGCATAGAAGACATCTAATTCTTTGTACAGACAGATAGATCCCACCAACATTCATCATACTTGATGTTGATAAATTTCTCATGTATGGAAAAATTATGCATAATTGACAAAATGGATAAGACTTGTATGATAACTAACACTGGGTGAGTAACTGGTAAAGATTAATCTATTTAGCAGAACTAAAATATTCCTGACTGTTCCTCTTTTCCTTTTCTAACTGTGAACAATTACAAGCATACTAGTTACTTGGACAGGGTGGACTGACATAAAAGCTGCATCCATTGCTGAGGACAAGGCCACAGCATGTTGTGGCAGTATCTAAGCTTTGGGCTAGGATCTGGGATTTCCATCACTCCATCCCCCAGGAAGGGAGAAGGAAGGAGTTGTGGTACAGCCTGGAAAAAATAGGTGAAGGATAAAGAGCCACTTTTGGAGCTACCCTGGGTAGTGTATCTGTAAGGAGAGGACAAGCAGTGAGGCAAGGGATTAGCTTGCTCTACAAAACTGCCTGGTTCATGTTTGCTTTGAGAATAATTAATTTACAAATACTTAGGACAGAAAAAATTACAGTCTCCAAATTAGAAAGATATGTGATGTTGTTTCTTTTTTTCAGAGTGACCAACACAACTAATTGGAAAGGTTTCCTAGTCAGAGTTGTGTGTGAAAGTTTAAAATGATATTATTTTCCGCTAATATTGCTTTTTGAAATTCACTTGTGAATACTCAGATTTCACAATTTATATGTGCCTTTTGCAACTATTATACTGTGCAGTGAAAATGTAAAGGGACACTAATGAAAAGTGCCTTTTTTTTTTCCTCCCAATTAACATTTTAAGCATGCATCACATCTTCGTTGAATATCATCCATGTACATAAATGCACTAACCATGGATTACTTGAGAAGTGACTATTGAACAAGTCTGTGTAAAATGTGCAAAATAAAAAATATAGATTCAATATTTATTTGAATACTGAACAGTCCCCAAGACTTGTCTCAGAATATCATGTTTAATTATATTTTTGACTATTAGAACTTTAAAATGAATGCTTCATCTTACCTATATATTCTGAATAGATCAGATTTTCTTTAAACATTTTCACTGAAATGAGTAGATGGAATTTTCTACCCAGATGAAAATTTGAAATTAAAAGATTACAGTAGATTTATCATCTACACCTTGAAATTTGAATCTCATATTAGCCAGTGTTGCTCCAAATTTTTGAGAAAATCAAGTATGCCTGTAAAACCATTTTATTTGAATATACTGTATTACTGTGTGTATTTACGTTTGAAATTCTCAACATATAAAGTTATAACTTTAAGTAATTAACCTGGTAATCTAGTATTACTCAGTGGAAAACAGAAAATACCTTTTTCACTGTTATAGAAAATGAAATATTTGAATATTTGAGATAAATAAAAGTACTGGAAGTTAAAATATTGAGCTTAGAAACACTTAGTTGTTTTATCTTACTTTCACTTTCACCTGTTGTAAAGACTGTTAAAAGGCTATTTGTTTCTATTCATTAATAATGTTCCCAGACAATATTTTTAGACAGAATTTTTTCCAGAATAGATTATAATGAATTACAAGTAGTCAACTACTATTATCTATGTGACCGGCACTGTAACAAGAAGTTCCCTTTTATTGCAGGCGAAGAGTATAAAAGTACAGGACACAGGTAGATCCTTGCTTTAGTTTTCTTCATCTAGATACAAAGAGTAACCAAATCCTAGAGATGGAAAGCTGACTGTATTTCTATTGTAGCCCTCCTTTGCATCGCTTTTGAACTGACAACTGAGATGGAACAGTCATTTCACAGGTGGACACTTAACCTTAATGCTTGGATTTCTCATTTCTCTATTTCCAGACATATCCCATTTATCCTTTGTGGTATTTACCTTCCAATTAACTAAAAAAGAATAAAGAGTACACTAGGTTATTACAGGCTACGACACATGTTTAATATTCTGTACAATATATTTTGCGGATAAATCCTCCAAAAAGGAAGCCCCTGTTGGATAAATAGTAAACTATGCACATTGATTAACCTTCAAATACAGTCTCTCAGTGTTTCCATGGTGTTTTCTTAGAAATCAAGGCCAGAACAAGGGAATCACAAAAGTTATCTAAACAATTATGTCCAAAACTGTCCTATGTCAATATACCCTAAGACAGTACACTGAAGTACAGACAGTACATATCCACTCTTCAAGCAGCAGAGCATACTGTTCTTTAATATTGGAGAACATATTGTTCTTCATCTGCTCCTCACAGCTTTCTACTGATGTGTCTCCCCAAAGAGAAGGAAATTGGGATTCCCAAATTATTTCAAAGCAAAGTCAAGTGGGCTAGTTGAAGTTGATGGTAATAATCTGAGTAACCCAGGTAACTCCCTCCTCAAAGCAAGTGAAACAAAATACTCACAGGACCTCATTGGGAAAATCACATATTCCTGGTAGGTAACAAAAAAACAGTTGTGAATTTCAGTTTCCTTAAAGATCATGGATAGGTAAAAACACTTTGCTACCACACAAGAATCTGAGAGAATCACAGAATGGTTTGGCTTGGAAGGGACCTTAAAGACCATGTAGTTCCCACCCCCCTGCCATGGGCAGGGACACCTTCCACTAGACCAGGTTGCTCAAAGCCTCATCTAGCCTGGCCTTGAACACTTCCAGGGATGGGGCATCCACAGCTTCTCTGGGAAACCTGTTCCAGTGCCACACCACCCTCTCTGTGAAGAATTTCTTCCTGATGTCCAATTTAAAACTACGCGCTTCCAGTTTAAACCTGTTACCCCTTGTCCTGAAGACAACTCTGAAGAAGTCTGACAGTACAGGTTTTATTGTATTGCAGCTGAATGTTTAATCACAGCTTAGGTTTTCACAGCACCTCACACTGTTGACACGGCTGTTTCCAGCTGGTGAACTATATGAATCTCAGGAACTGGGAAGGATTAAAGACATATGCCATTTTAGGTGCTAATTTTAAGGCAGAATTTTGTAATTCATTTGATTGCTTATTGACAGGACAATGCAGTGCTCTGTTCTTTATCGACAAGTTTTGTGTGGGGACAGAATTTTTATCTAGGTAGAAGATAACACTGAATTCTGTAATCAATAAACATTTAATTTTAACTCCGGGTTGGTGTTTTTTTTTTTTGTGTAAATTTCACCTTTGGGTATTTCCTATTTTCAGACTATTCCCTCTTCTTATATAATTTAGTAGACAATTACTCTCTCTTCTAGATCTGGTTTTGTTTCTTTAATATTTTTCTCATGCTATCTGCAGGAGTTTATTTGCCATAATTTATTGCACAAGAGACAGCCTCTCCTTTTACATCTTGCCTGTAATTCCACTGATTATGTTTTATCTTATTAGTGACTCAGCGTACATTTCACTGTGCCTTCAATTCAAATCTGATGTTTGCCCAGTCTGTCCATGCAAACAATCTGATCTATTCAAAGCTCATTGGTTTTGAAGCACTAGATATTTAGTATTATATTCAAGTGTACATTTTCTTCTGAAAGTTATAGTTACTATAAATGTTGAATGCTGCTTTTCCTGCAACATGTGGAAAGATTGATGCCTTCACTTCCACTTCTCTGCACCAACTGCCATTAAATATATTTCAAAATCCTATCTGAGTGTTTTCCAATTCTCTGCAATGTTATTACCAGATTGGATGAGGTGCTATTTTTTCCCTTTTGGGTTTTCTTCAACTCACAAACTGAGAGTTAGATTTAAGGAATCTGTAGTTAGGTACTGTGAACAGAGCCCAGATTTCATCTGGTATTTTTTACTTCATGACTTTCTGCCACTTCTATCAGCTCTTATGCAAAGATGTTTTAGAGTTCTGTACAATACTGCCTAAAACCGCTATTCAGCGATAGGATGAGAGGTATACACTTACACTAAGATTAGATGAGTTTGTAATCTGGATTAAACAGCTCTTGATTACAACTGTCATGCAAAATTAGCCAGGGCAACAGTTTGGTGTATTTATGTGTGGTTTTGTTCTTCTTACAGCACAAAGTATCTTTATGCTCTTTTTTTTAAAGTGAGTCAGAACAGAACAATTAATCAACATAATTGTTATGGCAGAGGGAAATATATTTTCTGAAGTTATAAAATAATCTGATTTTGGAAAGAGCTTTACAAAGTAGGAGAGTTCTGTCTACTAAAAAAATGCAGCCTCAAAACTGAGGGTGCTTTACAGCAACCAAAACATTCAAGACTTTTCCATGTGAGAAAGAAGGTCTATTTACATTGCTCTGGTCAACACAATAGACACCTTTATGTGGGAAGAAGCCAGGAATATAGTGGAAAATGAGCTCTCTTTTGGCTAAAGAGTTCTTGCAAGTTACCACATAGAGATAAGTTAATCAAAATAAGATAAATAAACATCTATTAGAAAATGTTAAAAGAGAATAATAATTTAAAAAAACCACTGTTACTCACCTGGAGAAAACAAAAAGTAAAGAAATCTCAGGCACTAGATTGTACCTGGCCTTAGAGGTAGGTCCAAATAGGGCCTTAGAGAGGTCCAAATGAAAAGCTGGATGTGTCTATGCCAAATTTCTACTTCAAGACAAAATTTTCTCCTGTCTTGTTTAGTTTTATAAATATATACAATTTTTTAAAATAAAGTGATGGAGCAGAAAGGATCCTTTTGGATATATATACCATTTCTATCAAGTTCTGTACTAAGGAATTAAGAGCTCTTTTCCTTGCTTAACTTCTAGTACAAATTAGTACACTGCTTCAGCAGGGATGGAGAGTATTTCCATTCCTTCAGCTCCACAGCATATGGTTATGTCATTTTACAGAATATATGTCCTTAATGTCTCTTTCCTGGAGAATAAATTTGACTTCCCTGGAGTATTTTTATGCTAAAGACATCATCTAGTCTTTAATTTCTTGAATAACTGCTCTAGCAACAAAAAATGTTGAGCTATATGTATATTTTCAAAGTAGACAACAGATAATGTTCTCTGTGCCATCTCAGTAGTGTTTATGTTAATACTGCAAGGATCACTATCTGTAATTCTGCTATCTGGTGATTGCACATCACACAATGTGTGTTGACTCTTGTCGCTCTTTCTATTACTAGAAAAACAGTAATTTTTTTTTTTCAGTAACTGTATATCTGTTACACCAAATCCTATGCCTGCTTATATTTTCTGTTTTATGTTTTTAGCCTGTAGCTCACTCAAGTTACCATTATAGCTTGTTCTGTCCACACTGACAAGTGAGACTATTTGATCAGTTGTGGGATGAGAAAAAGAAAGCCTCATTAAAAAAGGATAGCCCAAGAGTAGTAAAATTAAATGAGAAAGTCTGATTTATCTGGGGCTTGAAATATGGCATAACTTTAAGCAGTTCTAACAGTTGGATAAGAACCAGTTACCAGCACTTAGGCCTTTTATGATTGTCTTAAATTGTTGTGGATACAGAGGAACTATAACAGGCCTTGCATTCTAAAATATATTTCTTCCATTACAATATTTTTTTCTTAAAGTTACACTGTGGTAGAGATTACTCCTGTCTATATTTTCTCTAAGGTTCCGTGAGATTCAATGTCTGCATTTATTTCTGCTTGACAGGATAGGATGAAATCATTCCAATATATTATCTGTTTTCTCTTGAGTGAGCTCCAATGAATACTTGGCTCAAGCAATGTGATGACAGTAACTCTCCCTTTATACCTTGTTGGCGGTCACCATAAGCTACTGTAAGTTCAATTTAATGAAAACCCATTGCTGCAACAAGTTCCATTCCTGTCCAAACAGAACTGAAACCCCTTTGGTTCAATGGAATAACGTAAGAAATGCTAATAGGAATATAATACTATCTGGGGGATGAAAGGATGCATACTTGGTATATCTTTCATTGCCCAGTGTGTCATAATGATTCTTTTGAAATTGCTTTCCCTTGGCATAACCTTTCGCTCTCCCTCTTGAAAAATTTAAATTGTTCATTTCCTGAGCTACAGAGGATAGTTCACTAGAGATTTAAGCATGATCAGAAAAGCTTCATAGAATTTTTCAGGATCACTGTTGTTTGCTTGTGAGACTTATAGTAAGGGAAAAATCATGTCTAACACTGTAAACTGGAGGGGAGATCACAGCTACACCAACACAAAGATCTGCTATATTAAAGCTTCCTGACTTGCTGAAGTCTCAGTTGGCCTGATGAGGTGAGTCCTGACTACTCTGAGTTGACATGTAGTAGCAGCTCTTACCATCTTTCTGTGGGGGGGAAAAAAAAAAAATATCTTTCTGAAAAAAGTGATAGCCATGATGACCTTGAGTCATACATGGCTTTAGTCATCTGAATGGGGTCCAAAGACTAAGAACATTGGGTAAGCAGCATAAGTAACAGTATCTCAGGAGATTAGTTAAAATTACATATAATATATGTCTGGATTATATGTCTTAACAAAGCAGAGGATGCCTCATTTCACTAACAAAGTACTGATGCTGCTCAAGATAATAATTTTTGCTGATATATTAACTATCTTATGTATCACTATAAAGAAATAAATCAGTTACAGTTTAGACTATGTGAAAATTAATCCATAGAAATTTGAGTCTGAACACTGTCTGTCTTATGCTCTGTTGTTCTGCCTTGGTGTCCCTTGATTCCAGTGGGGTTCAGTACAGAAACTCTTTGACAGCATTAATCTGTTTAAATAATTAAGACTGGAGGAAAAAAAAAAAATGAAAGGGAGTACAGTTTCTAGGAATCATTTTTTCTTCTCTCATTCTGACAAGATCTAGAGCTGTAAAAAAGCAAGGAACTCACTTTTTCATTCATGCTTTCCCACCTTTTCTGTAGAAATTTCCTTCACTTGACTGATCTTTAGGTAGATACAGAGTTTTAAGGATCTTAACAGCAGTTCCCTAGTCAAGGGAAGACCTTACAGTGGTCTCCTTGGCTGATCTGCAATACTTTTTCAAGAGAAAGTTGAAACTCTTAGCCTACAGCAGAAGCTGGATGAAGTCCATCCAGTCATCTAGAACCAACATAACAATTCTACAGTTATTGCAGCTATTTCTTTGTCTATTAAAAGTCAGCAAACAAATGTAATCACCCACAAGTTATGATCTGGCAATTAAATACCAATGCCCTAATGGACATTTTCATAAACTCCAATGCAAAATTTTAGAGGAATAGAATTAGTAATATTCTGGGGGAAAAAAAAAAAAAGGGACAAGTTAAAAGATTTTGAAATACATTCTCATCTTGGTATTCAAGAAAACTTAGCTGGACAAATGCTGTGGATGTTAAAAATGCAGATTACTATCCTGGTAAAGGATAACAGCTTATTCTAATTAGTCACCATCCATCAAGTAAATTCATATTTATGGACTACTTTGCCTGAGTTTATGGCTCTAGTATATCCTTTAGTAAGCAAATTTTAGATAAAATAGGCTGTTACAGTATATTTATAACCTCTGTAGGTCACTGATCATTGATATGATGTGGTGTTATGGCGCTCTGATGTTTCTGCTATTGGATGACTGGTCTCTCAAGAGGTTATTTCAGTGTCCAACATTCACAGTGAAATCACCCTCTAAGTAACCCTGTGAAAATCCTGCTGCAACCTACTGTGTGCACAAGCCTGGTAATCTTTTCAAAGTTTGCATTTGTATTCTTTAATCTATTCAGTTAAGACTGAAGCGCTCAAATTCTTAAAAGAAAAATAAATGAAATAAACATTGAAACTAAGATCCACTAAAGAGAAAGTGTTTGCAGTGGCTTTTTGTCCTGATAGAATTTCAAATGAAGAAGCAAAGCTAGGAAAATATATAAAAATGTGCCAGCTGTGTGGAGAGTGCATCTGCATCAGCAATTTAATTCGGATCAGCAAAGAGCTTTGGAAATGAAACTACCAATTCTTTCCACTTACCCCACTTCATTTGCATTGCAGAGTGCTCATGATGCATGGATTCCTTTTGGATGAAACTTCGCCATAGCAGATGCCTCACAGTGGTGTCTAGTTGTTACTGGAAGATTGTCCTTAGGAATAGTCCAGAGCTACTCCAACATAACTGCTACATATGAAAGGTAGCGAAACACACGTGGTGTGGATGTCATGCCGTCAGCACCAAGTCTGCTCTACTAGCCTGCTTCTAACACACCACAGTAGCTGTTAATATAGAAGCATCCTGATGTTTTCAATGTTAGCTTTTATCTAACAGAGAAGTGCTGTGTACTATGAATCTTTGCCTTGACAGGTCATACAAGCCTGGGTCAGTCTGAAATCTGTAATATGAGATTATTGATGTTTGAACATTAAAAAAACCCAGATAAATATTAATCATTGTGTTCCCATGCAGAGGTTGCTCAAATTCATTTAATTCCATTTGACCAGAAATAGCTTGACGTAAAAGATTAACAGGAATATTGAAGCTTCCATTACTTTAAAATTCCTGCTGGAATAAAAAAACCACAATTCAAACTTTTCCTGCAGTGTTTCTCTATATACGCTTTCAGTAAGCGTATTGTAGCCTGCAGACTGCCTTATCTACCTTAGTTAAAAACAGCAATTTACATCGATGTTTGATATGGGGAGTCTTTGGGAAATAGATTTGAGAAAGTTCATGTGCAATAGAGTTTACTAAACTCAAATAGATTTCATTTGTATTTCATATTTGGAAAAATTTGTGAAGAGGGGAAGAAGGAAGGATAAAAATGAACACAGGCCATTATTTCTTCTCTAACCCATCAGAGATTGTTTGCTTTCAAGTATGTCTATAATAGCATATGAGGAAGAGCTATGGGAAGATAATTTTTTTTCCTTGAAGAACAAAATGTTAAAAAGGAAAAAAATATTTTCTTTGTGAAACATAAGATTTGCTTCTGAAGTATAAATGGGAAATTACCTCTTTACATGACTGCTAAAAAAAAACCCCACAAACCAACATGGCTTCTTTACTGAATGAATCCTCATTTTTTTCTCTTCAGCCTTGAAGCATATTTTGTCAGTAAAACTAATGTGTTCTAAAAAATGAAACCTGTGTTTCTGCAATTATTGCAGTATGGATATAGGGAGAAATAAATGTTTAACTGCATATATCAGAAGACAGAGGCTT
This sequence comes from Eurypyga helias, assembly GCF_000690775.1. Taxonomy (NCBI): domain Eukaryota; kingdom Metazoa; phylum Chordata; class Aves; order Eurypygiformes; family Eurypygidae; genus Eurypyga; species Eurypyga helias. Next base: position 58,389 of record NW_010246717.1, read on the forward strand.
GCACAATGTTTCTTTTATATTATTGTCCATATAGCTATATTATGTAGTTCCTATCCACAATAATCTTATATTATTATATAAAAACCAAATAAGCTAAAAACATTGGTGTCAGCAGCTGTTATAACACTGTGTTATAACGTTCTTAGTCTGACTTTAGTTTGCTGATAGATTAGCATAATATAGGATCATACTGAACTAGTCTCATGCATTAATCAAAATGGATTCCCAGCCAGGATAAAATGGTTTAAGAGGTCACAGACAATAAAACGCATCTAAAATGATATGAAATGACAAAATCAAAATTAGGTAAATAGGTGTGTATATGTGACAGAGAAAACAATGTGGGGAACAAATATCTGGCTGCTTTGTGACTGGTTCCTTCATCCTCTGTATAGAACCACAGAACAGCGAGGGTTTATTTCAGGTAGTCGGGTAGCAGAATTCACTACCAAACTAAAAACATTTGACCAGACATAGTAAAGTAGGCAGGTTGATATTTGCTGGGGAAATTTTTAGCTGGCACAGAAACCAGGAAGTTATTTCAATATCCTGCTTCTTCAGAAGATTAGTTACTTTGCAACATGGAAACCAGAGCTGATGGATGCAGCCAAAATGTACCATCACATTCACCCTACTTTAAGCTATGTCTGAAACAAAAGAGTGTTTGCTCTTTCATAAATGATTTTCGCTGCCCTGGTTCATGAATTTCTGTGCTAGCATTCTGAGACCACAGAAGCAATATGGTTTTGCAAAACCCTGTGTTCAGATAAGCTTGTTTTAAATTTACTGTGAAAGCACATCTCTTTTTGAAGTTTTTAGGTGCAAGGTGAATCAGGTGCTCAGCTGTTTAATGAATAGACTCAATAAAAATAATTTCTTCTCACTCTTTGATCTACCATTCTTCTACTCTACTACTTTTTTACATTACTTGATTACTTTTTGCTGCAGTCCTATGCTAAAAATATAAATGATGTTTAAAGAGTCCTTCATATTTCAGTCACATAAAGGAATATATGATGGCCATAAAATGGAAAACGCATAATTGGATAGTCCTTTAAGAAACCTTTAATGTGTCACTCAGACCTACTATCTGCCAGGCAAACCTGAGAACCTCCTTTGAACTGCAGAGATGCGGCTCAGAATAGAGTAAACATCCAGGTAAATCTTTGAAGACTATGACTCAGCAAGTTTTGAGGTAGAGAAATACCTCAAGGGTCAATGTCCAAAAACCGAGGAAGAAAACATTATTTCAAGAACTATGGAGGACAACTTGACACTTGTCCTTTGAGCGATTAGGATTTCTAAAAGAACCAGAAGAGACAAGCAATCCAGCAGCTGCTTTGTAAAGCAGGATGACAATGCTTCCCCTACCTTTACTTGGAAAGAGAGTTAGTTTCAAAGCTGCTCGTGGAACTGATTCTGCTGTTGTGTAAGGATGAGTTCTGTAAATGAGTACATCAAACAAGGATAATACCTGACTCAGGCTCCTGCATCAAACTGCAAAATGATCTAAGACCACCAATGTGTAGTATATCTTGAGAAAAGAAAAATGTGCTTGTATTACCCAGATACTGGAATCTACATAATGGAACAGATATTTCAGAATTTAACACTATTTGATCAATTTAGACTTTACAAAAGGCAATAAACAAATCGTATTTAATATGCAAAACAAGGACAATTGGGCTAATGAGAATATTGACTTCTAATTTGTGTTGCAAAAAGCTGCTTGATACTAAATGGGCAAAACATGAAAATGATATATTCAGTGCATCTCATCGGAACACAACGAAATTTGATCCAGTTTCCTCAGTAAGTTCAGAATTATATCATTCCCATTTAAAATAAATTTTCATTATCTGTCTTTATACACACATAAAAATGTGGTTTAATATCTTACAATGTATTCTTCCTGGAAAACTGTCTAAACAGATAGCAGGAAAGAAAAAAAATAATGGTAGAGAGACTGCAGTAAAGAAGAAAATGATGCAGAATTCTTACAGAATCTAATATTTTTGCGGTGTATTATAGTAATTTGTACTTATTATCTGTACCTATAATGACCACCACATTTTAAAGATAAATCTAATCTGGATCCCAGTTTGAAAAAAATAAAAGGAATATTTTTGGTCTGTTTACTTAGCCCCATTTTGTATAAACCAGCTCAAATCTACAGAAATTGGAGCTTTTCCATGTTCAAATGCAGTTTCTGCTCACATCCCAATAAATTTTAGAACAAGACCTGACCAAACATCACGTCACTAATTCTGCAACTCTGCATGTGAGCCAGAAAGCTTCAGCCAAATATTGTTACTGACTACCTCTGATATAGACATAGATGTATCAAGACATCAGGACATAGCTCTAAATGTCTAAACATAGCCTGAATCCCAGAATAGACAGCACTAGGAGAAACAGTAAAAATTTTGATTTCCTCAGATTAAGATAGGAATACAGTTGGCTTCCACTGTAGTTCTTTATATTGGTCCGAACTGGAGCTACTGGGTTTTAAATGAAATTACAAGTGGCAAATGCAGAAAGCTAAGGAATCTACCAACTTCTACAGTATATTTCTAGCACTACAGGTAGCTTTAGATTTATAATTAGTCTTGGATAATAGAAAATAGGGCTAGAAGTTGTCTATAAAACACTCCTAGTGCACCTCTGGGTCAAAAGATTTTCAACCATATGTAACCAAATATTTTCTGATGTATAAGTTTTTTAAAAAACGTTCAATTATGAAGATTCTGCTACATCCTTATGTGATGTATTTCAGTATTTGAATATCATTAGACTGTTATTTCCAATATCAAAGCTATATCTCCCCTGCTGCAATTTATCTAATTATTCTTTGCACTATCCCAAAAAAAACCACAGGGAAGCATTTTACTACTTTCCTCTTTACAGCAACTTTTTAGACATTTGAAGGTTGTTAATAAATGTCCTTTCAGTCTTCTTCTCTAGAGTATAGGAACCCAACTGTTTCAGTATCTTTAATAGGTCATATTTTATAGACCCTCCAATGAGCAATATTTTCTGAAAAAATATCTTGAGGACATGGTAAGCCTATATTTTTAATTGGAAACTCAGAAGACAGTAGGATTAGTTCAGTCATCCACTCAAAGGTAATTACTTGATATTAGATGTACATTTTCTACTGTTTGCAGATATAAGCAGGAGTAATCCACAGAGACTCCAGCTAAGATATTTTCTCCTTTTCACATGAAATAACCAGTTACACCACAGTGATAGTGATTCCATAACATATTCTCATCTGACATTTATTTTGTTCTACTTTTATTGTAAGAGTAGAAAATGAGTGGAAGTAAAGGTTTATGAGTGGAAGTTTATCATTACCATGAGAAGTTATACTACAACAACCACCAAAAGAAGAAACAGAAGAAAGGTTGTTTCACTTTAGTAACATTTGACACATCTATCTTGGCACTGGAAGTAATTATATGAGCCAAAGGTGTTGTTTTTATATTTGAAAACTGTAAAACAATCTTCTTTGACTCATTTTCCCTGGCTTTATGTTTTGGGGTTTTTTTGTTTGTTTGTTTGTTTTGATTTTAAAATAGGAAGAAAATTTGGTGATGAATTATTTTTCAACACATACTTGCAATATTACTGTTTTAATCCAGTTTATGCACTGAACCATACAACTTGAATTTTGCTGGTTCTATTCTAGATTAAACCAAGATTTATTCTGGAGGGCTATATGGCAGCCCTCCCCAGGTTGGAAAGGATTCATTATGGGAGCTGAGTATATTGTGAGGGCTGGCACAAGACAGTCTTGGAGTAGTTCGTGCTGTCCGAGTAAGGAGGGCGGCAGCTGACGAGGCTGTCATTATGCTTATTAATGCTCTCATTCTTGTCCAGGAGCTGAAGCTGTAGGATATTCTGCATAACTACAGGCTGTAACCCAAATACTCCCTGATAGCTGGGACAACAGAAACAAGGCCAGTGTTATCTGTAGCTTTATGTCTGCCCCAGTCATCAGACAGTTAGTAGAGGGATCTGTATTGAGTGTCCCAGTGGTTCCACCTCACAAGGTCATGCACAAGCCTGGAATACTTCCAGTCTGGTGATTTCTTTTTCCTCTCCACCTTCTACTTCTCTCTCTCTCTCTTCATCTTAGGTAGCAGAACGTGTGTCATATGGTTCCTGAAAGCCTAGTTCTAGTTTCACTGAAAGCCTAGCCTAGTTTCACTCCTGGGATGGAAAGGCAGAAAAGTAGTAGCTGGAGTGGTACACTCATTAGTTCCAGCTCCTGCAAGGGTCAAAGTTGGAGCGGTGCAGATTCTTGTGTCTTTCCAAGGCAGGAGGAAAAATGACTGAGGTCATTCCATTTTCCCATTTATTTCTTTTCCTTCCTTTTTGACATGAAGGGCAGGGAATTACAAGGACTTCTTACCTCTCTTGCTTCTCTCTTTCTTTTTTTTTTTTTTCCCCCTCTTATTTTTCAGTGCCTCCTCTCTGTGAGCAGAAGGAGGGTGTATATTTGAATGTCCAGGCTATATTAAAAAGGGATTTGCTTCATTTCTAAGAACACAAGAATAACCAATAAAGAAACCCAAATATAAGTCCTTTACAAAACTCATTATCATTTCCCCCAAAGGTTATTATTGGAACTTCAGCAGCTTGAAAAAGCAAAGGATAATTGTTTTGCTTGACTAAACTGTGGTATTTCTACACTGACTTCTGTGATCTTGCTGCAGGCTGACAGGCAACATAAAATGAATGAAGCTTCTGTAATAAGTCAATCATCATGGAAAACGGTACTATGCATATGAAGTATGTCTTATCTGCACACTTATTCCATTTCGTGACCTATAATTTTAAAAGAATGCTAGGTAATTTTTTAGCTTTTGTGCAAATTGTGACGGAGTAGTTTACAAGGGTAGTTGTGAGTCTGCAAACAAGTTGGAGGTCAATTTCAGAGGCAATAACTTACACAGCCTATATATTCAGAAACTCAGTTTTTTAGCAAACACCAGGTAACCTTGAGGAATTAGACATTTGAGGGTAGAAGTACAGTTGTACTGGATTATTTGGAAAGGAATAGGATTTCTTTCAGACACTGGGTCCAGACTGCCTTTATTATTGGTGTATTGTTTATATAGTTCCTTTTGGGCTTTGAGCATAAGATATCTTTCATTTAGCTAGTTCTTACCACACATGCTGTCTTCCTTATTTTTTTCGTACTTGCAATATACATTTTTTTTTTAAATTCTAGTATCATAAACATATTACACCTAGAAGAAAACAACTTACCACAATATATTTTGCCTAATGGCCTTGCCACAAGCAGTCTTTATCAGGAAAGATCATATGCTTTTAAATATTTTTGTTAGGGGCTTGCTGTCACTGTCTTTTTAATAAATATTTCAGAATTGATAGATTTTTTTTGACACATCCTCCGTTGTCTTTTGAAGAACATGAGTTGCTTCATTAAAAAAATGAAAAAAATTGTATCTTGTAAACTTCCTTTGCGCATTCTGTGGGTTAAAGAAATCTGAGTGCAAAAACTTCATCTTTGTCCCTAAAAAGTATTTTGTTTCTAACTGAAAAGCAGAAAAAAAAAAAGAAGTATGATGTCAATATCTTCAGAAAACAGTGTGACTGAAAAGCCTTGCTGTAGAAGGGGTCAACAGCACAGTTTTATCTTCCAAGTTTATGTTGGTGAAGTTAAGTAATATTAGACAATTGATACTTGGTTCTTAGTTCAGGCAGTGGCACCAGTTATTGCAATTATCAAAAGCTGATTTTCTGTAGTATAGATACCTTCCTTATTATTATTTACTATTATAAGCAACTTTAGTTTGAAAAAAAATATATATTTATATACACATGTCATGGAATACAATGGTGAAAGACTGGAGAAATAAAAATAATACTAAATATAACAGTGGATTGAAACATGAATTTAACTTTTTGATTAATATAATCATTGAGTTCTCTATAGCATATACAAGAATGTGGCAGAATGAAGTAAAAGCCAACAACTAAGCTGTTAATTTTACAGGAAACTAATAACTTGCATGCTTTTCTTACATCAACTTTTCTTATGATCCTTTACTCCTGCCTGATGAGAATCAAGACAAATTATGAAGACCAATACAGATTCCAGAGCTGTTGCCTGTATTTCCCTACTCATGACTAGCACGAAAGGAATTTAGTGCAAAAAGGTACTGGAAATGAATAAAAATAATGCTTTATTTTTATTCATTCATTTTCATTTACTTATTTTATCACCTATTATACCTTTATGTAACCCCTATTGTTTCCATAGAAAAAACTAGTAAAATACCACAGTTGCTCTATTTATGCAAAAAGACAGAAAAAGGATAGGACTCTCAAGACAGAGAAAGAAAAGCATTCTCACAGCAAAAGAGAAAGGGGCACAGAAGATATATGAGCATCACTCAGGAGAAGATGACTCTGCACCCTGAGCCAGTCATGCCGCTGACTAAACCTTTACGCAGTCCATGATCACTAAAAGCTGAGTGACAAGCCGTCAAAACTAAAGAGAAAACCCTTTAAGCAGATGTGGTCATACTTGTTTGACAATGACAATCTAAGTGTTATCCAGAGTGAATATTGTAAATAGTTTTATTAAAAGACCTAGACTCAGGAAATCCTACATTTCAACATATTTAGAGATAAGTTGTATTCTCTAACAATAGAACAAAATCACACATACTACCATTCAAAAATAAGAAGGCTTTTTAAGACATCACTTTTCATGTTAGATAAAGGAAATTGAAAGACCATAATGGGATTACATTATAATCCACAGGTAAGAGCAGGATTCATGTCAAAGGATTGTAGCTATAGTTTTATTAATCTTCCCTCTTACTTTCAGAGATTAAGTAGCAGGACAATATCTGGCACCTGATACAGCAACAGAAAGGATTTCTGTGGTTTTCATTTTATATATTTGACAGTAACACTAATGGAAGAGCTGTGAGCTGAGCAGTTTTGAGAGGTTTACTCTCTGCAGTTTATGAGTTTGTTTAGAATGTGCTTTCAGAAGAAAGTAAGGGCACATTTTTTAAATTACCTAATTTAAGTAGATTCAGGACTCATGAGCAATTTAGGAAACTTAATGACCTTGATGTAAAAAAGAATTATCTATGGTTGACATGAAAAGCAGCCTTGTAGATATGCCTGAGATAAAGGACTTCTAAATAAGCCTCCTGAATTTTTTTTCCTGCAAGCTCGAGAGAATAAGGAAGACTTCAATATTTTCCCATGCCACTAAGCAATGAGAACAACAGCATGTATGAACTGAATGTCTGTATATATGAAAGTGAAATAATCAAAATATTAAAATTTATCAGGATAGAATAAGTTTTGTGCAGAGCTAGAATATACATAGATTGTAAAACTAAAATCATAGAATCATTTAGGTTGGAAAAGGCCTTTAAGATCATAGAATCCAACTGTTAACCTAACAGTGCCAAATCCACAACTAAACCATGTCCCTAAGCAGCACATCAACTCCTCTCCTGAATTCCTCCAGGGATGGTGACCCCAACAATTCAGCCTGTTCTAATGCTTGTCAGATGAATCATGGTATAATCTTAAGCAATCAATCATAATTTCATATAAGTGACATGCAAACAAAATGACCTCTTAATCTGAATGGTCCTGCTCACCTAATTTCTATTTTTTTAATTTCATTTCTTTTAAATTTTCAAAGTCTAACACATGGTTTTGCTCTTCATATAAAGCAGTGAGTGCCTATGATTTCATTATTCTTAATTTGTGTGTGTGCGTCACTTCGGTAGCAACTTGTAATGTTAATAGTTGCCACTTTTGCTTGACTTACATTGCTAAATGGCATAGAGAAATAATTGGAATTCAAATTGTGTTTTCATTGCTGTTTTATACTAAATCTTCTTACCACAAGTTAAGAAAGGTACACATCTGAAACTCCAAATGGGGTTCAAGTGTATCTAGAACAAGCCTATCTCAAAGGTATGTGCTGTTAATACAATGTTATTTGAAAATCCAATATAGTTTTTAATTAGACACTGATAACATAGGGGTGAAACTACATAGGTCTATAACCCTTGTTTCTGGATTATCAGTGAATGTCCACGGAGCATATTAATGATGTAAACAGATCAGCAATTAGAATACATAATAAAATTTACATCTAAATACAAATATTACCTTTAACTTTCAGCCTTTGGTTGTTGCAATAAATTATAATAGAATTTTATATTCTCCAAGATAGATAATCACTTTGCTTCATAGATTGAAGGCCTTTAGTAGCTGCCAATGGAAGAGGTTTAGAGTTTGACAGAAGCTGATTAATATTTATTTTTTTAAGAGGATTTTGTAGATTTCTTACATCTTTAAGGCCAGTAGAAACCACTGTTTCTGTTGACTTACCTCTCACTGTAGAATTTCAAACTAATCATTAAAACAGCAAACATAACTTTTTTTCTAAGCTACAGAATGTAAGTAAAGAAGCTATATAAATCTGATGTACAGCAGACTCCAGGTGATACAAAATTAACCTCATTCCCATATAAATCATTCAATTTATTAAACTATGTACATCTTATGTCCAATCTTAGGTTCTGTTATAACTTTAGTTCTGCTCTGCTAAAATATTTCTGTTTACTACAGAATCTCTACTGCGATGTAAAATGAACACTGGTTATATTCTGTTCCTCTTCCCCCATCACCATCATGTATTCTCAGCATTCATCTTGTCCAGCTACATGAATACTTTATAGCAGGTCATCAAATTTGGTGCTTGAAAGGAACATTCCAAAATACAAATATCCAATGCAAATCAAGGAAGGATACATAGTCCAGTGGTGATAACACAGAATACAGGAAGCCAACCAAATGAATGAACATCAATTAAAGGCTTAATCTTTTTTTTTTTTTTTGGTGAAGAATCACTTTCAAATAAATGATGGCCCTGAAATTCTCCATTCAGATGTAATGAGAATACTTATGTAGGAAGCCAAGAGCCAGGAATCTGACTTTGCAGCTCGATGTGACGCTACAGAGCAAATTCTTTTATTTGTTTAAACATTTGTTCAGATCTTCTGGAAAATATCTATGGCATGTTTGGAATTTAATAGTGCCTAAGGATTATGCAGGTATGATTAAAGATTGGTTTTGGATAAACAGTTCGTGGCTTACATCCCTAAGAATGGAAAAAGAAAAGTTTCATATAACATATATGACTTACAATATTGACAGTCCTAAACTTGCTTTATATTCAATTTGGTTTGGTAAAATACCTTGAGATTTTGATATGTTGAAAAAAATTGATTTATTGCCCTGTTGATGCTTCACATTTAACATTTGAGTAGTCTCATTGGCATCAGGGGATTAAGGCTAAGCATGTGCAGCAGATCTGCACAACTCAAGCTTTTACTGTGATATTATAATTCATAATTACTATTAACAGTTATAACTCTCTCAGTTTCTCTTTTCTATTAATAAATTAGCATTCCAAAGGCTAGAGCTTGATTTATACTACCCAAGATCAACACACAGATGTTTCACTGCTTCACACAGCTCTTGATACCTGATTCATGAAGTATTTGACTACTTAGTAACTGAAATTAAAATGCTTGCCCATACAAAATGCTGGGAACATCCATATTTAACTTGAATAGGAACAAAAAAGTTTCTGCTTTAATGCTGAGGTTTTCTTAGTTATATATCTATTATTTCTTCTATCCAGAAAATTTCAGAGAAATAATGTAAAAAAAAATCTTCTGTCTGTAATTAGCCTTTGAAATCTTCTCACATCTTCCTCTTTCACATACAAATACAATTTTCCTACATAATTCTACTGCAGAGGAATAGTGATATTTGACAGCCTTCCTGGTTTTTCTGCAAGATAAAACAGGAGGTGTACAAGTTGTCATACTTTTCTCTGTCACAGTTTTGTTCTCAAAGGATTGCCACGAGGGAAAGGAAAGTATTTTACTTTCCAGCTTCATTCAACTATTCCCAGTGATACTGAGGGTCCATAAAAGAATGCCTGCTGATATTTCATTAGTAAGAAATGAGAGAAAACACAATAATTTCTGCAAGGTATGTAATAAAGTGTACTCTAACTATCAGTGAAGGGTTGCTATGGACCTGTCACCTGGCATAAAATGTCATTGTTTGTTATTGCTGCTCTACTAAGTCACTCAAATATCCTTCAGAATCTGCTTTAATGAAGAACACTGTATGAAATGTTATTTACCTACACAAAAGCTACTGTGTACCTTCCATGTTAACTGAAATAAAATGTGGGAAGCCAATCATTAAAGTTTGTTCTGTATGTGTTCCTTCACATGTCCATCTCACTGAGGTTCACCCAGTGATCTGTGAGGCAAGCAATTCTGCCTGTCAGCTTCCCTTACACATCCAGGAAAAATGAGCACAACAGAAACTGACTTCAAGCAATATTCACTTCTGATTTGTTACTTTTCATCCCAGACTTAGGCTATGCCCCATTACTTCCTATACACTGTTTCAGTGCTTGAATCTGTCAGAAAAAAATAATAGTGAGAAGGAGAAATTTTCTAGTAGAGCACTGCAGATGGGAACACAAAGTTTATTTTAATTCTTTACCCAAAGAACTATTCATTTCCAAAGTGTTTGGAAAAGATTAGAAATACCAATAAGAATAAAAATAATTTTCCTGAAAGGAAAAAAAAAAAAAAAAGTGACGTCTGTAGATTTTTGAAGCTTAGAAATCTCAGTAATTCGCAAGGAGTTTTACACCAGTGTATTAAAAAGTTTCAGATTGAATAGTTGACTCAAACAAATGGGAAAATGAGATGGTGAATTATCACTAGCTCATGCTCATGAGGCAAAATAAGATATACTGTGCAGCTTAACCATAAAGTATTATAAATGCAGTATCTTACTGGGATAGTTTAGCCTTCCTCAGACTATCCTTGCCTGCAGAAGTAATTATTAAAGGGACTGAAAAATTAAGAGAAAGAGTTTTGTGGGCACCCCATCCAGGTGTTCAAGACGTCAGCCTTGAACCTTTGTGTGCTCAAGGGTAGGTAGGACGAATACCTTTCTTAACTGGTACTTAAACTCATCAACGGTTAGGGCAAATTTAAGAGCCTAGATGAATAAATTTTCCTGTTTGTATACATGTTATTAGAAAGCTCTGTATCATCCTACTACTATGGTAGAATTTGTCCCAGGACTATAGTGTACTGTATATACCATCTTAGCTCTATATGTTACCTCTTATTAATGACATGATGTTCATATCAGCTTACTTGCTCCTTTCACAAGCTGGGGAAGGAGAATCTTATTGCCTTTTTTTTTTTGCACTCTTATCCAGTAACAGTACACATATTTGCATGGAAATGGAGTTCAAGACCATGTATATCATAACATTTTCAGTCTCTCTCCTTTTGAGTTTTGACATTATCTCATTTGGCCATGCCAACGGAGCTGACTCATAAAGCCACTTACTCTGACAACAGGCAGCAGAACACCAGACGATTTAGTCACTATCCTCTGCACTATTTGTGCTTCCACCAAAATCCACCTTATTTAGTTCCAAAACCATAGCTTTCTGAGGCTTACATCACAGGAGTTAGAAACAAGAACCTTTTCTGCTGCAAGGACTGGAGCAATTAAGGGCTGACTGTTGAAAGATAAATGTGAAAACAAAGATGAGAGCAGTTCTTACTGGGAAAGAGAAAAAATTAGTAAAAATGAGTGGAGGAGGAAGGATAAATCTTGAAGCATCAGAATTATCTTGGTAAACTGAGTAAAGGAAGTGCAAGGGGGGATACTTACACCAGTGAAAAAAAAAAAGATAAATTAACATCGCAAAACAGAAGCTATGCAGTGTGGTGGGAATAGATTCTACACAAAATTTGAGGATAGATATGAAAAATAACAGAGACCATGGGAGACTCTGAAGGAATTAGAAAATTGAAGAACCTTTGTCGATTTTGCAAAAACTTATTTATTTTGTTTTGAACCTCTCATTCTTCTGCAGTATTTACAAGCCAACTGAAAATTTATCTCATCTTTTTTTCTTGAAAATTCTTACAAATTCTATTTCTGGTACATGAAGGGTGATGGAGAATAACAACCTTACCTTTACCAGACATAAATCCACATACATCCACAAAAAAATGCACATTTCATACTGTTGTGATGGCTCTTTGACTCACAAAAATCCAGCAGCACAGAAATCTGCAGTCTGTGTTTTAAATTAAAAGACAGAAACCACGTGAAAGGACACAGGAGTTCAAAAGCTAACAAGGAATCTCATTAACAGGGACCCATACTGCAAATATTTTGGTTTGAAGGAAAAAAAAAGAATACCAAAAATGAAGATGTCTAAGACCATTATTTTTCGTAAAAGCTCTATGATGTGGATTTACCACAAAACTCAGATCAGTTTCCCCTTTTTCTAATACCTAAAATGGTGAGGCATATTAAAACACTTTCAGTGCACCCTTACTGAAAAAGAAGTTTACTTTAACAAAATCTCCCCATGTATATTTATTCTTTAAATAAAGTTCTAAAGAATCTGCTGAATTTCCAGTTAAGGTTTCAGAAATACTAATAAATTCTTAAAAACAAAATCATAATACTTAAATTACACTGCAGTACCAAGAGGCTTAAGATGGTACAACTGAGCCATTCCAGTAAGAATTTAATAATCCAATTATAGTCCTATCGTTTCATTGCTTCATGCCTACAAGAAGTGGACTGAGCTATTATAATTGTGTTTTTTGCAGTGTGTGGTCGCTGTACTCTGAGTCAGTCCATGGCCCTAAAAGATCAGTGACCAGCAGCTAAGGAGAGCCATTGTAACTCAGTACTGAGAGGGCCAGTTCTTTACCAGGGTAATAGCTGAAAAGAATCAAACCAAAAAACCTGAAGATTATTGCTTAAGAGTATTTAATATACATCAGAAACCAATAAGGAGATAGTTATGTACACCAAGACTGATTGCTAAATATTAAAACATGAAAGCTAAAAATCAGTTAAACCCTACATAGCTGCTTAATTGTTCTGATTTCTTCTTCTATATTTGTAACTTGAGTTTACCAGTTCTAAAAAGAAGGTGATGAGCCACCACAGGTATCCAAGCTGGTTTTTTCTACAGTCAGCTGAGACTGACAGCCATTTACTCCTCTAATATCTGCATAAAGAATTCCAACATGTTGAGTGGAAAGTACCTATGGCAGAAAAGTTGTAAAGAGGGAAAAACCTCCTACTCATGGCAGATGTTCAGACTCCCCTTTTGAAGTTTTGGAATCTACCTCAAAAGTGTACATTACATATGTTCATTCTCCTCGAGACCTAGATCCTGGAGTCCTGGGCAGAGAACTTTAAAAAAACTTCCTGTTTATTTCACAAAGATGATACTACTTCCACCCCCACTCAGAAAAGCTGCATTGACCATATTTTCATTACAGCGTTCCAGGCTGTTGCAGCCTGAGGGGAATTAAACCCAGGCTTCAGGGTAATCTTGCTGAAGCTGGCCTGTATGTAGCAGATGATGCAATATTTATGGGGCCAGAAGTAGGATGGATGAAAAATAACCTAATTATCAGGCTAGTAACCAGAATGCCCAACAGAGTATGCTGCTCTGCTATCTACTCATGGCTCCTTGGAATACATCTTTTTGTTCCAGCTATTGAATAATGTAAAACACATAATAGGGAACAGTCCAAGTGCAGGGACTAATGCTTTGATTCAGGCACTGCCAAGCTAAGGACGACCTGAAAAAGATCTTCTGCCTCAGAGAGTTTCCCTTTCATCATACAACAGTTGTGGGTCAGGTGTGGAAAGGTTGATAAGTAACCTGTTCTCAGCTATAGTTTGTTTTTAGAGAAATACTATGCGATTGCACAAAACCACAGGAAGACTTGATGATTTTAAGTAAATTATGTCCTGTAGGGATCAGTATTATCACAGAGGCTTCTCTTTACTGAAGAAGATTTTCTACATTCATATTCAATCTTTTTTCTACTCAAAAGCAATTTATTTCTATAGAAAGCTATCCTTAACTGAATAATTCTGGAAGAATTACGTGATTAAAATCTGACTTTCATATTTTGAAACAGATAAGCATTTATCATATTTTGCTGCAGATGTACAGATCTCTCTGTAACCACTCAACTATGCTAAGTTTTACTGTCCCCACATTTTACATAGACAACCCTGGACAAAATGAAACTCAGTTGCTTGTCTGAGATGATAGAGGGAACTGAGTTGGCAGAAGTGGGAATATTCTTTTAATTCCTAGCCTAATGCTGTTTCCAGAATACATAGAAGTGGCTTATGAATTAAAATAGCATATCTACTGGAAATTTGCCTACAAGTCAATGGTGGATCACAGTATTATAAGCAGGACTCTCACTGAAAAGGAAAGCCTAGACTAATAGTTTCAAGAGTACTTGTGTATTTAGACTACAGAATTAGGGGAGAAACAAGATCATATAGCTGTACCCAAGATATTTTCTTTCCACTAGATAGAATATTTACCTTGTCTATTTTCTTTTTTTTAATAATAATTTCTCCCTTCAAGAAGCGTGCAGTCTTTGATTAATCAGTTTTCACAGAATGCTCTGAATAGGTTCAGTGGAAGAGGTACTCTGATTTTCAAGGCTTCATTCAAATCTTTCTGAACACTGCAGAAAAATAAGGGGTGTGTGTGTGTGTGTTTGAAGGCTAGTAGCTTGGATTACTTTCTGGTAACTCTTGACTTTGATAGGTCTTGGCCAAATTCAGCAACTGAAAATGGGCCTGGAGATAAGTATAACTTCTGACATCAGCTCAGACTCTTTCTTCATTATTCACCAAAACCAGTTAGTGTTGATTGCTATAAATAATCTTAACTGATTCAATTATGTGAGCAGGGAAATCTATATCCAGTGCTTCCTTCCATATTTACAGATGACATCAAGTAGCAGAAAAGCTTTCTAATGATCAATAAAGCTCATTTAAAGTCACTGATTACATATATACACTTTATATCAGAGAGGTTTTAAATAAAATATCTTCACTCAAGATTCTAAATCCATTCAAAGTATTTCTGCCTGCTCAAGAGCTTATTAGAAGTTTTATTATTGTAATGGTTGGATACACTGTTGGATTCAGCAAATAAATAAAAGTATTGAAGACAGTGTAGGCCAGAGCAGTGGACATGTCACTTAACATGATTTTTTTGAAGGCTGCGAATGTCTTCACCTCTTTTTTCAGAGGTGATTGTTGGTTGGTAATATCTATGTATATCTTTTTATAAAGCTTTTTAATGCTTTACTATATCTATAGACTTAACCTTAATAATTTTGCATACAGCTGAGCATAATGATGACAGTCTTACTCTTACAGCTAATCATATTAAAATTTCTTCATATTGTCCAGTTTCTCAACAGCAAGTACATCAATTAATTTTTACCTCATTTTTTTTCAGAAGTTATTGTAATGAATCAACAAATACAAAGAATCAGGCAGTACATGGTCAGGAACAAGCCTAGCTTACAGATGTTTGGGAGTTACAACATGTTTTCTCAGTCTATCCATGAGGTCCTGTATAATCCACCAGGACTGTAGTATTGCTGAAAGAGACCCTGCTACTTTGTTAGATGCTTTCCTTCGATTATGCAACTTAATTGGAGATAAAATAGGATTTGTAAAGACATCCTCAAAGAACTTTTCAGCTGTTTCTGCAACATCTGAGCTGAAGAAACCTTTTTATAGGAAGAGATAAGGCTATAATAAGTTTGAGGACCAGGGATACAGACATAACCATTTAGGCACAATGACTTACTGTTGGGTTAAAGTATCCACAAGTCCTTGTATACTTCTAAATACTGCTCACATGTGGTTAGTACTGCATATTCTCTCAAGTGAAACCACATGTTCTGTCCTATTTGAATATACAAATATATTTCCAATCCACCACAGAAATCCTGTCACAGAACCTCACAAACCCAAGACAGGCCAACTAACAAACTAGCAAGGTGTTGATTTTGGTTTTTGGGTGTGTTTTTTTGTTTGTTTTTTGTTTTTTTACAAAATGGTAACAAACAAATTAAATTTTTCTCTGAAACTGCTTTGAGACTCCAAAAAACATTAACAATCCACAGGTTCAGGATGTGAGTTGCAAATCAGCACTATGCACTTGATTTCAGGATTCTTAAACTTTACGGTCAATGACCAAAAACATACAGTCACTCACCTAGTAAAGGAGAAAACTCTAAACCTCAAGGAATTTCTTCAGATGGTGTCTCAGCCTAAGGGAAGAGTCCTCAGCTACAAATGTGCTACTCCAAGGAGGACTAATTCAAAACACCTCCTGGTTAGAGATCTGCTCATACTCTAGTTGAAGCTGATCTGCAGCAATAAATGGTCAAGTAACCCCTAATTGCCTGAAACACCACAACTTCTTTACTTTTGACTCCTACATATCTGACCACTACCATGTGGGTGTGACAAGAACTAGGGTGGGGGGGAAGGTTGGTGGGCTTTTATCAGGTCATTGTCAGAGTGGGTGCACCTGACTCAATTACTTTAATAGATAAATTGTCAAGGGCAAATGTAAGATATTTTTCATGTTGCTAAACTGGTATCTATGGTGGCCTGTATCAGCTGATTTTCAAAACAGGTTTTTATTGCAGCTGACCATGTTTCAGCAGGCCTACACACCAAACATAACTAAACTATCATGTAATGAATACAAACTAGTTTTGTTTCTTTACTGTGCTCCCATTTTTTTTCTGTTCCACTTATTCAGTGAAGGAGATCCAGACTGAATCCACTCTGGCAGTACCTTCTTTACTTACCTAGACATCAGTGAGAAACCTTTTTCTTTATATTACTAATAATTTTCTATTTCTTTGGGATCACAACTATTGTATTTTTGCAAACGGTCATGCAAATCAAGCCTAAGTTTTTTCTGTCGCACTTCAGAGACAGTAAACTACACATGTACGATCCTACATTACAGTAGTCCCTTTTATATTAATAAGAAAAATTCTGTTCTGTACCTATGTGTTACATAAGGAACTATAAATAGTAAATCTCAAACACATATTTATTTGTAGTGTTTTATTTTTCTTAATTATTTCAGGTAAGCCTACAATTAACAACTTTTTACAAGGCAGTTATAACTTTTATCAGAATTCTAAAGTGAAATTTAACGACTTCAACTCCACTCTTTTCACCTCTTAAAGCATCCCTACTACAGCCTGCTCAGCATTCTGTTTAGGGAGCTACCAGCATCTTGATATCTGTTGTTCAGAGTCATCTTATATCTCTCCTTATGATTGAAAAGACACATCCATAAGCCAAGCAAGAAAAAGACTGAACAATCTTTGTAGACACACATAGCAAAAGAATAATTTCTTAATGAGAATAAAGAAAAGAACTTGGTGCTTCATTCACTACATAGGCTTTTTATGGAAGTAAGTCACCCTTAACAGTAGGGAAGAACTCATGACCAAGCTGTAATCAGACAAAGAGGAAGGAAATACAAAGAATTAAGAAAGAAGATAGAGTTCTTGGAGATTGTAGCCCGAATTTCCTCTTTGACCTTTCACAAATAAGTAATTCACTGTGGTTTATGTTGCTTAATATGTCTAAGATGAAAAACAGGAAGATGGTTTAAGACCTCCTATATGTCTACAGGTAAATTTCAAACTCTCATAAACAGTATCCTGATTTTGTTTTTTCAATCTGTAGATTTTTGCTTTGTAGATTCAAGAGGTAAAACTACTAAGAGACTGTGTAGCACCATGTGTTATTATCAAGCAATTACACTTTCCAACAAAGAAGTGGATGCATTTCAGCAATAAGAAAACCGTTTTACGGTCTATATATGAGCATCCCAGGGAACATTTCAAGGCAGCACACTGGAAATCAATTATGTAAGAATTGAGTTGGCTCATGTTGCTTGAGGCCAAGCACAAATGAAGACAAGCTTTTAATTGCTCAAATGATTTAGAATTCTCTTACCCATGACTTTTCAAACCTATTATAGCTAAGGAAATAAGGAGATGGAATATAGCCTGGTAGGTAATTCAGGGACACACAAGTAAGTTCTGAACTGTTGGTGATAATACTAATTTGTGTTAGAAAATGAGATATTTTATCTCTTGTCAGATAGGCTGCCCAGTAATATTCAACTTCTGTTGTGCTATCATCTATAGATTTTGGAATTCTTTACAGTACCAAATATATATCACCATCAGATGCAGGAAAGCTGAAGCATAAAAAAGTAATAGGCCGATCCAATGCTGGTTCAAGTCAGTGACGCTCCCTCTCGTGAATCAGATGGGCAGTGTAGAAGACAAAACATATTTACTCAAGGTCATTCAAGTATATTCACTGGCAGATGAAGATACTAGAAATTTTTAATGAAAAACTCTATGTTCTGTCTGTGGGATAATGCTGTCCATTGGCTATTGAGGAAAATTAGAGTTAGAAAAAGACATCTAGTGTTAAAAATATTTAAAAATCAGATAAAGCCTCTATGTTTATTTGTGCAACATACTTTTGGCACTGGAACATATTTTAACTTTAATAATTATTCTGGCAGCGCAAGCTTTAGAATCTCTGTTTCACAATCAGATCACCAGTGGCTAAGAAGGCAAAGAAATATTTTCTCTTCAGCTTCACCACTGTCTGTTCTGAACTACATATCTGCCATTGTTTTTCTTACAAATTATCATTCTGAGATTGACAAGTACCATTTTTCCAATTGTCAGAGGTCTCCATGGATATTCTTAAAGAGGGTTCTTACTCTGTGGCAATTCCTTCAAGTGTAACAAATGAAGGTTGCAGAGAAGAGGGTTACACTTAACAGAGGTATGCAGAGTATGGTATACAGAACGGTACAGCTTTATATTGAGAACGCTTTAAATGGAGAAACCTATTTCATTTTCTTTTTCTATGCAACTTAAATATAAGCATGAGAAATATTTTTGAGAAGCTTAAGTTATTGAGCTTGTTAACTTTGGGTTTTTTGTTGGTTTTTTTGTTTGTTTGTTTGTTTGTTTTTCTTTATATAGGCATATATCTGTTCCTTCTGCTAAAAAAAGAAAAAATGGTACTGCAGAGGTTAAAAAGTAAATCAACCTTTCAAGGAATCTTTGGAAAAATGTAATTTATTTGATTTAAATTCTGAAAACAAAATGATACTTTATTTTTATAGGTGACTTGGCATCTCCAATTTCCAAGTTCACTTTTCAAAACTCAGCAAAAAACCACAGAATTTGAATCCCATTAACAGACACTGCATAATCTGCTAACCTGGACAAGGAGTGCTGTTATCTGGTTCCTGAGAAGCAAGGCAGATGCATAGAATTATTTTGAATATCTATTGCTTTACTTGAGTCAATTTCCTTAGAAGAAGAACCAATACCTACAGCTAAACAAACTTTTTCATTCTCTGTGTTTTAGAAACCCTTGCAAGACAGTGTGCCCCACCAGCTGCAAATAGGTGCACAGCATTAACTGACTACATAATTGAGAATGAATAAGCAAATATTTTTCTTTAGGATTTCATACTCTGGACATAATTTAAAGTATTTGTACTTACAAAGACCAAGACTTTCAGCTTCTAGGTGTGGTAACATGTCACTTTCTGAGTGTGTTGGATTAACCAAATATGATGTGCCACAGTTGGTCTGTATGTCACATGGCTATAGAGTTATAATGTGATGACATAGTGTTTCAGATTGTACTGTGCAGCAGAGACAAAGGAATGGAAGAGGAGGAGGATGAGGAACATTTTATCACAAGAAAGAAAGAATTGATGAGAGTAGCTCTGAAATACAAATCTTGCTACATCATGAGGCAGAAAGCTTTCTAACTGTAAATAGCAGTGGGGCAATGTGGAAAAGTCCAGTGGAAAAGATATGCTATCTGTAAATCATGTGAGTAAATCAGAAGTTAACAGATATCTGTAAGGAGTGGGAAAATTTCTGAGAAACACCTTTCTTATATGCACTAATCTACACTTCCAGCATTCAATGTTACCTTTAAAACAATTTAGTGTAGCTATATTGTGGCAATATAGTGGAAATGTGGAACCTTTCACATTATCTATTTGTATTGTTCTATACCTATTTTATATTTTCTACTGTATTTGCCTGTGGACACTACCTGAACTAGTTCAGTGACTAGTCTGACCTTGATTTTGACATTGATTCAGATGCTGATTGACTACCTACAATTATGAAGGAAGTACAGTATGAGAAATGGTTCAGCTCCTCATGTAGGACTACGTTTTATCCTTTTAAATGAATTCTAAATTAATCTCTTGTCACACACCAAGAAATAATTTCAAACAACAGGCCTTTCAGATATAGCTATTGAATTGCTGTCAAAACCTATTAAACCATCTACTCAAAGATCTCACTACAGAAATTTTAGGGAGTTTATTTCTTGGGCAAGAGAAGGAATCTAAAATTCCACTGAGGAAGTGTCCACTCTTGTTATAGATTTTCTGTCAGGTCAAATTAGTTCAAGATGCAATTAAAACGTATGGTTAAAAGTTAGCATGTTTTTCTCCTCTTCTTGGAATTGAAAACTGATGTTGTTTTAGTATGGGAGGTCAATGCAGGTTTATGTTTTTATTTTCTCTTTAATATTTATATAAAGGAGAAATGATTTTTTTAAAAACGTATTAGTACTGTGTAGGTAGCACCAGAGTTCTAGAAAGAATAGGTCCTAGATTTTAAAGCAGTATTAATACTACTAAGTTATAATAATATGGACAAGACTTGTTAGAAATTATCTGTGGAGGTTTAGCACTTTGGCTGTCCCCAAGATTTTTGATGCTTTTAATAATAACATAAACCTTATAAGAAAGCAAACTTTAAAGCTTCTACATTTTCAACATATCCAGAACTATCATCACTGTTGTATTTTAAGAATTTCATAAAGATAAGGATAAGGATAAGAATGTATACATAGGAATGAATAAATTTATGGGGAAAATGAAAACAATATGTATTATATTTTTGCAAGAGATTGTGATTCTCAACACAAAACTAGAAAATATCTTATTAGAAAACATGAAGGCATCTTAAGTCTGTACATCTTGATTTTGTTGAATGCTTGCTTCATAGATCTCTCTATATAGGTACACACAGAAATTTTGGTGTTTGAATACCTACATATATGAAACAGAAAAATAAGACAGAAGTAACTATTCTACTAAAATAACAGAATGATTTGAACCTCTCAGAACCTCTCTAAATTGGGGAAAATTAGTTTATTATAGCTATCCTTGTATGATTTCTCTGCAAGTATTTATAATCAGTTCAATACTATTCAACTAAAAATAGACACCAGACGTGATTGTTCTGCTTACTGGTGGTCAGATGATTATTTGGTTTCCCACACCTAATACAGGATATAGTTAATATTTTCTTTTTTCTCTACACTGATTCAGTTTTCTAATTTTGTGGAAATACTGCTGTTCATGATTATTTCCCCATTACTCTTTGTAAGCTTTTCAAAATTTTTTCTTTTTATGTTGAACATGTCATGATTTTTCTTTCAGCAGAACCATGCCTAATAGCAGCAGGTTGATCTGGTATATAAGGTATTTAGCTAAGGAAAGGAAATTTTGGTCTACTCTGACCTCTGTCATCACCTGTCAGCATTCCGTCTAGTTCATCTCCTGTGAAATGGAGGAAACAAAGCTTATCACGAGTAGTCAGCATGGATTCAACAAAAGGATGTCATGCTTGACCAACCTGATAGCTTTTTATATGGCATCACTAGTTTGATAGACAAGGGGATGGCAGTAGATATGGTCTACCTTGACTTCAGCAAAGTTTTTGACACAGTCTCCCATGGCATCCTCACAGACAAGCTTAGGAAGTGCAGACTGGACCATTGGGCAGTGAGGTGGATTTGGAACTGGCTGAAGGGAAGAACTCAGAGAGATGTGGTCAATGGGGCAGAGTCTAGTTGGAGGCCTGTGGCTAGTGGCGTCCCGCTGGAGGTCGTTGCTGGGTCCAACCCCATTCAATATATTCATCAATGACCTGAAGAAAGGTATAAAATGTACTCTCAGCAAGTTTGCTGACAATACAAAACTGGGAGGAGTGGCTGCCATGCCCACTGTGTGTTTATACAGGTAAAATTAACATTTTTACAGTACCGAATCTGGGGAGGAACAACCCCATGGATCAGTACAGGTTGAGCGCTGATCTTTTGGAGGGCAGCTCTGGGGAAAAAGGACCTTGGAGTCCTAGTGGGCAACAGGATGACCATGAGCCAACAGAGTGCCCTCATGGCCAAGAAGGTCAATGGCATCCTGGGTTGCATTAAGAAGAGCGTGGCCATCCGACCGAGGGAAGTTATCCTCCCCCTCTGTGATGGTGAGGCCTCACCTGGAGTACTGTGTCTGGTTCTGGGCTCCTCAGTTCAAGAAGGACAAGGAACTGCTGGAGAGGGTCCAGCGCAGGGCCACTAAGATGATTAAGGGCCTGGAGCACACTACCGTATGGGGAAAGGCTGAGAGAGCTGGGTCTGTTTAGCTTGGAGAAGAGGAGGCTGAGGGGGGATCTTATCAATGCTTATCAATATCTAAAGGGTGGGTGTCAGGAAGATGGGGCCAGGCTCTCCTCAGTGGTGTCCAGTGACAAGACTATGGGAAATGGCCATTTACTGGAAAGCAGAGGGTTCAACCTCAACATGAGGAAACACTTCACAGTGAGGGTGACAGAGCACTGGAACAGGCTGCCCAGAGACATGGTGGAGGCTCCTTCTCTGGAGACTTTCAAAAGCCGCCTGGACTTGTTCTTGTGTGATCTACTCCAGGTGATCCTGCTCTGGCAGGGGGGTTGGACTAGATGATCTTTAGAGGTCCCTTCTAACCCCTACCATTCTGTGAAATCTATGAAATCTGTGAAGTGAGTTGCACTGTGTTTTAATACATGAAGTTTTATTCTTACTTTCCCAGTAGTTTTAAAAGATGTTCTTAAAAAAAAAAAAAAAAAAAAAAATGTCTTGTAGAAATGCATAGCTTAGGTCAGCAGAACCTAATGGACTCAGGAGAATACACAGTACTGAAAGGTAATGGGATTTAGACTACATCTATATTTCAGACTGCAAGGACAGGGAAAGAAAAAGCACTATAATGTATATTTTTGATTTTACTGTAAAGTATTAGTCAAGGTTAATAGGTAACAATTAAACTTAACTCCATCTTTCTCCCCTGTTGGACTTCTAGACTTGGAAATGAACTGAGTCAGCCTTGTTCTGTTCAGCTGCTGAAGTTCAACTTTGATTTGTATGGTTAGAGTAATCAATGCCTGTAGAGACATGGTGAAATCAACAAATGAAAGGAGACTATACTTAAAATAGTTAATAGATTTTGAATATCTGGTGACGGAGATTTATTAATAAAGATGATTTTGTACTCCACCTATTCCTGCATGGAACATGAGTTGATACCTGTTTTCTCTTATCTGTAATATTCTGTTTACTGTATCTGATTCTAGAGAAGATACAATTTTGAAGTGGAAGGGAGACATTGTGAATTAAACTTCATCATAAGAAGAAATGATACTGTTAGTCATTATGAATGCATTTTTCTTTTTCTACTACCAGAATCATGCTTTCAAATTGATGAGAAGGAAAACAAAACTGAAATATTTAGATCTCTCTTTGGAGCAGTTGTTTTCAGTGATCAAACCAAACTGCCCCTGGAAGAGTTGACGGCTTTATTTAACTAATAATCTTAGACAGAAGCTTTTTGACACCCCAGAATAAGAAGTTACTTATAGATACAGGGTCCCCCTGGGAGGGGGGGAAGAAAATAAAAATACCAAAGAAAAAAACACATTTGGTAAGAGGAAGTAAAGAATAAACAGAAGAAACAGAGACACTCACCAGTGCAGGAAGTGTTAGTGGTAGCAGACTTTGTATGTCTCAATAAATTCAGGGCAAGTACCAACTAGTTAACTATTGAGTCAATGTCAAACCTAAAAGAAAAGGTAGTGTATCTTTTCCCTTTTTTATGAGTCTCTCACAGGTATCTAATGCCAGAATTTTCCCATACAAAACAGAATTACCTCGTCTCAAAGCGATATAGGTGTTAGATAAAATTAAAAAAATAGTACTGTGAAGAAGGTACAAAATATAAAAGTTTTGAGAGTGGGGGCTATATAGGAGCTTATCTGCAACCTGACCCTACCTAGAATAATCAACTAATCAAAATATGGAAGACTTAAGATGGAGTCTTACTTGCCCTTCTGCTTTCTGCAACTGCAGAAAATGTCTGTAACTGTATAAACGCACATCTAAATATAGATAGTGAAATATATACTCGCTAGTTTATAAAAATTTACAAGCTCTGCTTCTCTATCTTCAAGACTGAAGAGCCTATAAATTCCATAAACTACATAAGAAATTTACATGTCAGGAGTTTAAATACTTGAAAAGCTGGAAGTTGTAAACCCCATAAACTGAAGAGACATAAAGGGAGACAGGAAAAGAGTGAGAGAAGGAAAGAAGGAGGAGGGGAAGGATGGAAGAATGACTGGGGAGAGAGAAGGTGGCAAGAGAGGAAAAAGGGAAGGAAATAACACTGTGCTTTTGTTTTGCAAAGCTGAAATTACACATACTTACAGAGAACATATCTACCATGTGAAGATTCTTCAATCAAGATCAAAGTATCAAGAAGAAATGAAGTTACTAAACATAATGAACTGCGAAAGTTATCACAAGGACATGAATTAAAGATTGATTTTAAGACGTGGATACATTTTCTTCAGGACTAATCTCTGCAATAGTAGTGCAATCTGTTTCAAGCAAAACACTGTTTACAGTGATAGAAGTTGGTTTAAAACAGTCTCAACATTACCATAGACTGCAGTGCATAATCTTCAGTCAGTGTATTCACAATGTGTTAATCTTGGGAAGCCTAAAAGACCAGGGGAAAAAAATAATATATCTTGACAGGTGGTACTCAAAAGATTGAAGATCTTTTTTATTTTAACATCTATTTTTCTCTTACTTGTTGTCATGGTTTAACCCCAGCTGGCCACTAAGCACCACACAGCCACTCACTGACTCCCCTCTAGGTGGGATGGGGGAGAGAATCAGAAGACTAAAAGTGAAAAAACTCATGCGTTGAGATAAAGACAGTTATATAAGTAAAGTGAAAGCCGTATGCACAAGCAAAACAAAACAAGGAATTAATTCACCACTTCCCATCGACAGACAGGTGTTCATCTACGCCCAGGAAAGCCGGGCTCCATCACATGTAACAGTTAATTGGGAAGACAAATGCCATAATTCTGAATGACCCCCATTCCTTCTTCTTCCCCAGGTTTATATGCTGAGCATGATGTCAGGTGACAGGAGATGTTTCTTTGGTCAGCTGTCCCAGCTGTGTCCCTTCCCAGCTTCTTGTGCACCCCCGGCCTACTCACTGGTGGGGTGGTGTGAGAAGCAGAAAAGACCTTGACTCTGTGTAAACACTGCTCAGCAACAACGTAAACATCCCTGTATTATCAACACTGTTTGCAGCACAAATCCAAAACATAGCCCCACACAAGTTACTATCAAGAAAATTAACTCCATCCCATCCAAAACTATCATGCTTTTTCTTTTTAAGTTGTCAAAAAACTCCTCAACCTTCCTCTTTGCAAAAAAAGAAAAAAAACCCAAACCCTTAATTTCAGGCATTGTGATCTTCAAGACTGGTGTGATAAAACTTACTGGTGAAGACAGCAACACAAATACATTGCTAATTCTGATAGATATAGTTTGTAAAGACTTTTTCAAAATATGAATTCAAGTTTCCTTTGAGAAATACTACAGGGTATGGATCTTTAATAGATTTTCTGATTTACTAATTGAGATTTGTCTCAGTGTTCCACTTAAATTTGAAGTTAATTGACAGCCCAGAATACAGTTTGTTGCACAATGCTGTTTGAATGAATACAACAGAATCCATTGTATTATCCAATTTTATGTATCTAATTTCATAGAATCATAGAATCATAGACTGGTTTGGGTTGGAAGGGATCTTAAAGATCATCTAGTTCCAACCCCCCTGTCATGGGCAGGGACACCTTCCACATTTTAACTCTAAAGTCTTCTCTGCTAAAATTTCTTGAGTCCCTGAATTAGCTTCCATAAGCATTGTACACAGCTGTTCCTGAAACTTTTCCCTTCCCTCAGAATCTTTTCCCTGCATGAATAAATACACAAGAACAAAAATTATTTGTTCAATAAGTATCTGTTTGTAAGTGGGTTCAATAGTTCTCTTCCCATCTTCATGCCTAAGAGAATTTTTCTTTTCAGGACGGCAATTTTGTACTTATTCAGGAATTGGTTCAGAGATTGTTTTGTCTGCTGCTCAGTAGGGCATAATGGCTCACAAAAAAAAAAAAAAAAAAATGAGGGGCTGACTGCACCTTTAAGGAAGACTACCTGAATGTAGGGGTTAACACATAACCATGGAGATTACCAAGCTGCAGCTGTCTGAAACTGTTGTGGAGTTGAAATTAGTAGTATGATAAAAATAAGAGATATGGTAAAAAACATTTCTTACAATCTGAGGATTCTGTCCAAATTATGAACTGAGGTTGATGAAGAGCTTTTGGGGAAGCTTTGGTTGAATGATGTCATGAACCAACTGACATTCATTCAGTCTGTTACTGTACTGATGAATCATATGCAAGTTGTTGTGTGTGGTTTTTTCAAATGGAAACCAAACCGAATTGGCTATTGAAAGCTAACTTTTACTGTACTCATAGTTTATTTTAAAAACAAATTCAAAGTAAAATTGCCAGGAGTATATTCATATGAGGAAAAACTGGGAAGCTTGTGTGCAGGAGCAATTATCAATTAACTTTTTTCACAATTTCATCATTAAATAACTACTAAAAACTGACCCCCTCCCCAAAAAAAAAGTAAAGCAAAGAAAAATTATACTTGAACTGAAGCAGAATTTTAACTTACTTCATGAAACAAGGAGAATATGAAAGCAAAGGGCTGATAAGAAAATTACCTGCTGTATTCCCATTCTATTTTATTTAGCTGGCATGCTACGGAAAGGAAGCTTATGATGAGTAGTCAGCATGGATTCAACAAGGAGAAGTCACGCTTGATCAATCTGATAGCTTTTTATATGGCATCACCAGATGGATAAACGAGGGGAAGGCAGTGGATGTGGTCTAACTCATATTCAGCAAAGTTTTTGACAGTCTCCCATGGCATCTTCCTAGACAAGCTTAGGAAGTGCAGACTAGACCATTAGGCAGTGAGGTGGATTTGGAACTGGCTGAAGGAAAGAGCTCAGAGAGACATGGTCAATGGGGCAGTCTAGTTGGAGGGCTGTGGCTAGTGGTGTCCCCCAAAGGGTTAGTGTGGGGTCCAGCCCCATTCAATATATTCATCAATGACCTGGAGGAAGGGATAGAATGTCTTCTCCGCACGCTTGCTGATGATACCAAACTGGGAAAGTGGCTGCCAAACCAGAAGGCTGTGTTGCCATCCAGTGTGACCTGGGCATCTAATGAAATTCAATAAGAGCAAGTGTAAAGTACTTCAATGGGGGAGGAACAATCCCATGGATCAGTACAGGTTGTGGGCTGATCTGTTGGAGAGCAGCTCCGGGGAAAAGGACCTTGGAATCCTAGTGGGCAACAGGATGACCATGAGCCAACTGTGTGACCTCGCGGCCAAGAAGGCCAATGGCATCCTAGGATGCATTAAGAAGAGTGTGGCCAGCAGTTTGAGGGAAGTATTTATTTGAACACTTCTTCACTGTAAGGGTGACAGAGCACTGGAACAGGCTGCCCAGAGACATGGTGGAGTCTTCTTCTCTGGAGACTTTCAAAAGCTCCCTGGACTTGTTCCTGTGTGATCTACCCTAGGTGATCCTGCTCTGGCGGGGGGGGTTAGACTAAATGATATCTAGATGTCCCTTCCAACCCCTTCCACCCCGTGAATCTGTGAGTCTCAGTTTTAGCTCAGAAATACGAACAATAGCATACCATTCATTGAGATTTACATCCCCATATACAGTAAAGAGGTACAAATATCCCCTGAAATAACTTACACTGTGGGGAACAGTTATGTAACCAAGTTCAGCTGAAACTGGGAGAAAATATTCAGCAGAAATCCAGGTAGAAAGGACTGACACAGCCTAGAAAGAACAGCACAGCCATGGCTAATTACAACCATGCACCTACAGTACTGTTTGAAACAGTCTGAGTAAGTTGTGTTACTTGTCTAACTCAAGTGTACATCTTGACACTTGGCACATATTACATGGACAAAGTTTTAGTAGGCTCTTATTTTCCATCTATTATTTCAGAGATTCCTTTATACCTGTTCTGGGTTTCTTTGACACCCTTATTTTTTCTTTTCTTTAAATAGCAATACCACTTCAGGTATAAGCCTAAAGAATATTCTCTATCCTAGTGTTTCTGAATTTTGTGGCCCATCACAAATAATTGGCCCATCCTACAGACTCTCTGATCAAGTTTTTCAGATCTGAATGTTGCTACAGACTGTATGCGACTCTTTACCCAGGATTAGAGTATTTCTGAAAGTTTCTTCCTTAAATTCACTGATTTTAGCTTCCTAGGATTTGGCTTTTTGACTTTTATTGTTCTTCCATGTTCTTTGTTAAAAACGTCTATATTGCATCGGTGTCTATGTTAAGTCAACACCTATCCTTTTGTCAAGTGAAAAAGCAGAAATCAGAAAAATTAAACTTATAGTTGTCCTAGCTTTCAAAGATGAGGTGAGTCTTAGATTCACAGAGGCTAGTGTAAACATTTTTTTGTTTGTTTGTTTTTTATCCTAGATGATTACTCTCTACATTGATGTCTATTTGTACTGCAACTATAGTTCTTCATTCCAAAACTAATGGCAAACTTCTCCTACAGACTTGTTCTCTCTGTCCCTGTACTATTTGATTGTCCTCACAATAATCAGTTCATTCTTTTCCAGTCAATACTTTGGAGACAGACCCTTGCTCTGAAGTATGATCCCAGATATACCTGCTACAAGCCATTCCCTTCTGTAAATTATTCTCCCTTCACTGCCAAGGTCCCAAAACTGCATTCATTCTTTAGAATCTACCTAGTGGCTAAAACAACACTATAGATGAATACATTAAGCACAAATGTGTTAAGCACATAAAAGAATGCATTTCAAGTTGTAGTTTTTATTTAAAATATAAGGGAAAAAAGGGGGGGTGGGGAAAGGGGAATTTACTGATGTTCCATAAGTAAAGCAGCCCTGTTCAGGGAATCCATTAAGGTTGTCTTAATGTTCTGCTTAACTGTCCCTCAAGGTAGTGTTCTTTCATTCTTTGTCATGTAACAACAGACTAGAGCTTATTGGAAATAGATGATATCACCCAGGGCAGAGCTGTAGATCTAGCAGCCAAGAGTGTTTCTGCATTATTTCTGTTTTTCCCAGGAAGCCCAGTAAAAAGCACTGGGGAGTAGGAATGAAAGGAAGATGCCTCTCCTGTTTTCACACTCCATCATACCTGTGCCTGTACCTAAATTCAGGGTCATCACCACTCTCAGGTTGGTTCATCTCTGCAGTGCTCTCAGGCCTCTGTCCCTGGGCTTTAAGCAAGGAAAACTATGCAGCCTATAATACTTAACTCGGCCATTCTTGCTGCTCCCAAAAGTTGACCACAGATTCCTTCTGTCCTTTTCTAATTTCCACAGGGCATTTCGGCCCCAACCATTGCTACATTTTACATAGGATATACTGCCCTCCCTTTCCTCCTCTTCCCCAGGGTATTCCCATTTTGTGGCTGTCAGTGAAACAGGATTCATTGCTGTTGCCTCACAGCCTCCTTTGGGTGATCTAGAACAACTCATTCCCAGTCATGGTCAACCTAGAAAGTCCCATCTTTACAACAACGAGAGAAAGGGCCATTGACAAGGGATATTTAGGTTTTATTTTTGTTATTTATGGCTGTAAATTTCAAAGGTACAGAGGAACATTTGACTGTCATTGGAGTTAGTGTGTGGTGAGATGTCTTAAAAACTCAGTATTTACCTGCATTCTTAGCTGCTCATACCTCTAAACATCCTATGCTGTACAACAGACAAAACCACACCATCCAAACTCCAGTTTCATGTGAACCTTTGTAAAACAGAAAGCAAGCAGTCAGAATGGGTTTAGAAAAGGGGACATAAAGCTATAATGTTTCAGAGCTGCTGGACAGAGAACAATTGAGCCCTCATTTGCAATGTCATAAACACACATTTCTGCAGTGCAACATAAAAACGTAGCGCTCACAAATAGTTACTCTTGTCACAAGATAGAAGAAGTTTTATATTTCAAAGCTATCAGGTACTACATTAGTTGCAACATTTATTCATTAATTGAAGTAATCACAAAGAATAAATAGTTATTCTTGTCACAAGATAGAAGTTTTATATTTCAAAGCTATCAGGTACTACATTAGTTGCAACATTTATTCATTAATTGAAGTAATCACAAAGAATTTTCACCTACAACATTCATTTTTAATAGTAAGTACCTTTGGAAGAAAATTAAAAGCATATGTTAACTGTTAATAATTCTCAGGTGTTTAAACCATGCTGCATTACACAACGGTGTTGATTGACAGCATACAGCCTTAAAAACATTAGGTGTGCCATAACTACATCTGTAATTTATGATATTATAATTATATAACAGTCACTGGTAGAAACTAACATTGCTATGCAAAGAGCCCCCAGTTTTACTTGAAATCTCCACTCATTAATAAGTTTGAACAGAACTGCCCTTCTGGGGGTGGAAATCTTCCATGCTTGGTTTCTGCTGAAGATCTGCAAGTGAGAAAGCAGGCAGTCCAGGTACTTATTAAAGAATTCTTTGTATCCTATACCACTTAGTAAGTGAACAACATCCTCTTTTATTAGTTCTAACTCCTAAAATTAACATGAGCAATTAATTTCTCTATTAGGCAAGTCTAAAATTAATATTTAGTGGTGCAGCTAATGCTTCAAATTCAGTGAGAAGTTACAATATTTTGAGGTAGCCAAGTTTGTCTCCCTGAAATCACTGTGTAATCATAGAATCACAGAATCATAGACTCATTTATGTTGGAAAAGACCTTTAAGATCATCATGTCCAACTGTTATCCTAACATTTTCTTTCTTTTCTAGCTTCTTTTAAAATTCCATTAGGGGAAAGAAATAGAGAAAAATGTTAAGGGAGTGATAACCAAGGAGGAGGTACTGGCTACTTAGGTATGATTCCTCTGTATTTGAAGTCAAGGAATACACTTAATAAATATCTCTCAGAGATGGTCTGGATAGAATCATACAACCATTTAAGTTGCAAAGGACCTTTAAGATCAATTTGTCCAACACTTAACCTCATACTGTTAAGTCCACCACCAAGCCATGTCCCTAAGCACCACATCTACATGCCTTTTAAATACCACCAGGGATGGTGACTCAACCAGTTTCCTAGAGAGCCTGTTCCAATGCCTGGAAAACCTTCAGGTGAAGAAATTTTACCTAATATCCAACCTTAATCATCCTTGGGGCTACTTGAGGTTGTTTCCTCTTGTCCTATTGCTTGTCACTTGGGAGAAGAGACCAACATCCACTCCTCTGCAACCTCCTTTCAGGTAGTTGTAGAGAGGGATAAGGTCTTTCCTGAACGTCTTTTTCTACAGACTAAACCCCAGTTCCGTCAGCCACTCCTCATAAGACTCGTGCTCTAGACCCTTAAACATCTGAATTTTCCTTCTCTGGACACACTCCTGCAGCTCAATGTCTTTCTTGTATTGAGTGGCCCTAAATCCACTATTTGACCTAGCAGAGGTGGAACTCAAGAGGAACGATGGCACTTATCCTCACTTCTCATATGACAGCTTCCTCTGAAGCCAAGCCCTGGATCACCCATCCTCCACTGGCAGACTCTTGTAAGCTTTTAAGGAAAAGGATGTCTCAGAAGATGAGGTAAGGGGCAGAGGACAGCATTTGGCACTAATGATGTTCAGGCTGCCCTATCAGGAAGACCTGTAGAACAGCTGAACTTATTTGGAAGTGCCAGTACAGCCCAAGCATAATACCATTTGTAGGGAGCCTTAGCTACAGTCCTCCACAACTTTGAAGTATGATCCTCAGGTTTACAAGAGCTGGTCATCAGCTAGCTATTGGACAAAAAAACACATTAAAACACATTCTGGGGACAAAACACACTCTCAGGGATACAAAAGATATGTCTGAATAAGAAAAACCTAAAAGACATGCCAGTGGAAAAGATGATATTGCTAGAACCAAAGATAATAGTGGTGCTCAATGGACAAAATTACAAGGAGATAATAGTTCCTCTCCATCAGATGAAAGAGATTTGATGAAGCCCTAGAATGGAGGTAGTGCTGTCATTCTGTTGATTACAGAGGAGTCCATACTGGTACCTCTTCTCAGGCCATATTGACTTGAGCACAGCATTGTCCTAACGTGGCTGTATGTCTTGCTGACAAGATTTCATTTAGAGAAGGCCAGAATGAAAAACAGGGAGAACAAGTATATATTTGCAGGTATTTGGCAATACAAGCCTACCCCTGCATTCCCTCCTGTTGAACCATCTCCCCTTGAGCTTCACTTTACTCATATTCATAATTTAAGCCAGTCTAAGTGTAATTAAAAAGTCCAAATTAATGAATAGTAACAACCAATAAGCAATTTTTTTCTTAATGAGCAGCATTACAGTACTGTACATACTAAACAGAAGGGGCAGGCAGTGAAATATGATGCTAGACTGAAAAGAAATCAGAGTTCACTACAGTAATATATCATTGGTAGTAATTGTGCCATAAAATGGAAGTGTTTTATTTTCAGTTTGATTCTTTTATTAAAATTAATCCTGTTGAGAGAATTTACCTACAAAAGTTATTTTTCTATGTATGCAGCAAATCTTTCTAATTATCCAGTTACTCCTGGGAAAACTAGCTACCAGTGAAATGCAATATGTTTGTAAAAACAAAGATTTATATTATTTTTTCTAAAAGATAAGTCATTACTGACATTTTAATTATGTAATTCCTCCTTAGACTTCTAATTTCAATGTCACTTCTATATTTCACAAGGAAATTGTTATGATACTTCTTAAAACAACTTGATAATACATGTACTCAGTGATCACACTGAACAGGTCTGCAAATTCTGAGCAGAGTACTAGTACATGAACCACTACATAAAATAGATGTGTAAATAATATGAAAACTGTATGTCTGGATAACACTGACAAAATACAAATTCTGATTGTGGATAAATTGTTCCCCACAGAGGCGATCAGGAATATTTTTTGGTTTTGTTCTTGTTGTTTAGAAACTGAATATAACTGGTGCTGTGAAGGTGTTTTTGCTAAAAACCCTCTAATAGACAATGAGCCCTTCAAGCTCTGGGTGCCAGATTTTTTTCCATTAAAAGGGCAAACAGTTTCCAAGCTGGAAAACATAAAAGGAAACTGTGAGAATAATATTGTCCAGGGAGAATAACAAGACGCTTCTGAGCCTGTGTAGTAATTAACAAGACTCACTCTCTGCTTCTGCAGTGTCAAGTTTCTTTGCTTACACATTACTGAACTGTCTGGAGCCACAGATCACAATGAACCTGGGACCTCAAAAGTATTTTTAATATGGTCTTGCAAAACACTGAAACTATTAATTTCTATTTCCATGACATAATGACAGGTACAAACCAGCTTTAAAAAAATCAACAAAACAAAACAAAAAAACCCAACCAACCCCAAAACCCAAAAAACCCTAAAAAGTTCTGAACCTTTGAAATCTACATGATGGGCAGAAAAAAAGAGACAAGAACAAGCTGGAAAAGACAACCTTCATGTCCCCTTACTGACCTACTCATAACAAATAAAATGTTACTCTGAAGCATCAAATCACTGTTTTTGAAACCATTTTCTCTTGTTTTTTGTTCCCCGCATAGATGTCCTTTCTTGCATCTAGTAAACAACTCATTTTTTATTGAAGAAAACAGTATGTTGCCCCCTTTTTTGCATCTGTAGCATTCCACTCCTGTTGTCTTGGATTCAGACAGTGACTGCAGAAGAATTAATATGTTTTTAAAAACATATACAAACCTTAGAGATTTTGACTTGTTAGACTGTTCAAATATATGCAAGACAAGACAGAAGCTGTTAAGACTCTCCCAAAATATGCTCCTTCTCAGCTTTACATCCTTTTCCAGCATCTTCTAAACAGAAACAGCTTAAGGGATGAGCAGCCAGGGAAATAGAAACCAGGAGACATAGGCCAAGGCAGATAACAGTGAAAGTCATGCAGAATGTGGGGTGATGAGGACAAACTTCTACTACAGATGCTGTCAAAGTTCCCACAAGCTTAAAGCTGAATAAGTCCCCAAACATTCATTGCCTATATTACACACTGTTCAGACCAGAGCTTTGTATAACATTTTGCCCAGCTTTGCATGCTGGTATGAATAAATACATCCTGATCTTCTTTCGTTGGGCTACTTGTGTATACTCAGCTGGAGTTTGATTCATGCTACTGTGCACTTCTTATTAATCATAACTGAATTAAAAACTGAAATGAATGTGTATGATACATCATCATTGGCATTCAAATGATTTCATATTGTTTTACATTGACTTGTAAAGAGTGATGTTTATAGCTATGCGTTTAATATACTTAACACCTAAAATCGTGCTGTAAAGATGTGAACCAAAGTCTTAGCAAAATCAGAGGCTTCACATAGAAAATTATCTTCATAGATTTGCAGATACACAGAATGGTAGGGGTTTGAAGGGACCTCTAGAGATCATCGAGATCAATCCCCCTGCCAGAGCAGGATCACCTAGGGTAGATCACACAAGAACAAGTCCAGGGAGCTTTTGAAAGAAGGACCCCCCACCACCACTCCTGGCATCCTGTTCCAGTGCTCTGTCACCCTCACAGTGAAGAAGCGTTTCCTCATGTTGAGTTTGAACCCTCTGCTTTGCAGTAAATGACCATTTCCCCTAGTCCTGTCACTGGACACCACTGAGGAAAGCCTGGCCCCATCTTCCTGAAAACCACCCTTTAGATATTGGTAAGCATTGATAAGATCTCCCCTCAGCCTCCTCTTCTCCAAGTTAAACGGACTCAGCTCTCCTCAACCTTTCCTCATATGGAAGGTGCTCCAGGCCCTTAATCATCTTAGTGGCCATGCGCTGAACCCTCTCCAGTAGTTCCTTGTCCTTCTTGAACTGAGGAGCCCAAAAGCAGACAAAGTACTCCAGGTGGGGCCTCACCAGCGCAGAGTAGAAGGGGAGAATAGCTTCCCTCAAACTGCTGCCCACGCTCTTCTTAATGCATCCCAGGATGCCATTGGCCTTCTTGGCCATGAGGACACACTGTTGGCTCATGGTCATCCTGTTGCCCACTAGGACTCCAAGGTCCTTTTCCCCAGAGCTGCTCTCCAACAGATCAGCCCCCAACCTGTACTGATCCATGGCGTTGTTCTTCCCCAGATGCAGTACTTTACACTTGCCCTTAATAAATTCCATTAGATTTCTCCATGCCCAGCTCTCCAGCCTGTCCAGGTCATGCTGGATGGCAGCACAGCCTTCTGGCGTGGCAGCCCCTCCTTTGGCAGCCACTTCTCCCAGTTTGGTATCGTCAGCAAACTTGCTGAGAGTACGTTTTATCCTTTTGTCCAGGTTATTGATGAACACTGACCCCTGGGGGACGCCACTAGCCACAGGCCTCCAACTAGACTGTCCCACTGACCACATCTCTCTGACCTCTTTCCTTCAGCCAGTTCCCAATCCACCTCACTGCCCAGTGGTCCAGTCTGTACTTTCTAAGCCTGGCTATGAGGATGCATAGGAGACTGTGTCAGAAGCTTTGCTGAAGTTGAGTTACACCGCAACAAATGCCTTCCCCTTGTCTATCAAACTAGTGATGCCACCATGAAAAGCTATCAGATTGGTCAAGCATGACTTCCCTTTTTTGAATCCATGCTGACTACTCATCATAAGCTTCCTTTTCGTAACATGGTTTGAGATGGCAGCAAGAACAAGTTGTTCCATCACCTTTCTAGGGATGGAGGTGAGGCTGACCGGCCTATAGTTACCCAGGTCCTCCTTCTTGCCTTTTTTGAAGACTGGAGTAACATTGCCTTTTCTCCAGTCCTCAAGCACCTCTCTTGTTCATCAGCACTTTTCAAGGATTATGGAGACTGGCCTAGCAATGACTTCCACCAGCTCCCTCAGCACTAGTGGGGTCATCCCATCAGGGCACATGGATTTGTGCATGTTCAGTTTTCTTAACCGATCTCTAAACGCGTCCTCTTCAGCTGAGGCAAAACCTTTCTTTCTCATTATTTCCTCTATAGATTTCAGGCTCTGGGACTCTTGAGGGCTAGCCTTAGCACTAAAGACCAAGTCGAAGGTGACATTCAGTAGCTCCGCCTTCTCCATATCCGCGGTCACCAGGCCACTCACTTCATTCAGCAGTAAATCCACATTTTCTCTGGTCTTCTTTTTTCCTCCAATGTACTTGAAAAAGCCTTATTGTTGTCCTTGACCTCCCTGGCCAGGTTTAGTTCTAAGGAGGCATGAGCTTTCCTTATCACATACATCTTACTTTCCATCTTCCTTCTCACTTCTCCAAATTTCAGTCTGGAGAAAAAGAATCTGATAAAATCAGACCAAGTAGGAGTCAAGTGGAAGGTTTTCTGAATATTCTTATGAGTGAGGATTAATTAGCGGCTTATATATTCACAAAAATCATTCTCTGGGTCAAAGAAAAAATTTAGAGATCTGGGCATTGCATAGTCAGGATTTGCCTTTCACCATGCTGGAAGTGGTCTACTGCATTTGGAATGTAAAGCCATGAAGGAAGGTTAA
Organism: Eurypyga helias; assembly: GCF_000690775.1. Classification (NCBI taxonomy): domain Eukaryota; kingdom Metazoa; phylum Chordata; class Aves; order Eurypygiformes; family Eurypygidae; genus Eurypyga; species Eurypyga helias. The sequence goes on from NW_010246717.1 coordinate 95,268, forward strand.
ACAGATCTTCATTTCTAAAAATAGATAACGCAGAATTCACAGTCTACCTTCTGTAACTACTTTGCATGTTGCTTAGGAAATCAGTGATGCCTCAATCCAACATCATCGATCATAGAATCATAGAATCATGGAATGACTTGGGTTGGAAGGGACCATAACAGCCGTCTAGTTCCAAGCCCCCTGCCATGGACAGGGACACCTTCCACTAGATTAGGTTGCTCAAAGCCTCATCCAGCCTGGCCTTGAAGACAGCCAAGGATGGGGCATCCACAGCTTCTCTGGGAAACCAGTTCCAGTGCCTCACCACCTTCTCCAGTAAGAACTTCTTCCTAATATCTAACCAAATCTGAATCCAATTTGAAATTATAAGAAATAGCTAGCAGGGTACATTATTTTCAATATTTCCACAGACCCCAACATAATCTCTCATAATTTTGGGACAATTACTATTTCTGTGTGTATAATTAGTGAACTGTGAACCTTGACATTATATTAAAAAGCACATAATTATCATGCCACATTCTACACTAAAATATATTGATATAAATGTGGGCTACACTGAGGTAGATCCTCTTGTTTAGCAGCAGTAGAACTGGCAGCAGGCTTGGAGCTTTGAAATTAGAAAACTCTCGTTATTGTTATATATATCTTAGTCTAAGACTTACCAGTTTGTTTAATCTAAATTAAGAATACTATTTTTTTACAATAAAATTAACATTTTATGGGATGTACTGAAGGAAAATCATCTCCATTTCTTTTTTCATGATCTCCACGTTCAGGATAGCAGTGGGCACGTAATCTTATTGTACAGTCGATAATACTGTGGTTTAAGGATTTAATTCCTTGTACGTTGCAATAATTTTATGTCCAAAGAATATTACCATCAAATGACTGGAAGTAGTTCTAAGGACTCATAAAAATAAATATAGTGTGTTGCCTTGTTTCTGTAATTGTTTCTGTAAGCTTTGGTTGTTAGTATTTTAACTCCTGTTTTGTGCAGCTGACAGCTTCATACCAACCATGGGATGACGGGATGACATTATCCAGTCTTCTGAAAGGGGATTCACTCCACTGAATGTCTGTCCACAGTGACAACCATTCTTTGTGTGCAGGAAAACCCTCTTGGTTTCTGTGGCTTCTTCATCGATCTTCTGGTAATTGGTGAATGGAGGGTGAAATGTCTAAAACAACATCAGTGCTGAGCTAGCCTTTTGGTGCAGATGTGCAGGCCTTTTGTGGGGAGGTAATGGCTGAAGCCTGACTTGAAACAATGTAATCAGAAAATTTCCTTTTTATAAATAATCCTGTGATTATTTGGACTCACCAAAAAGTGGTTCAATTGTTTATCTAGGCTGATGTAGTCCAAAACAACTTACAGGGGTTGTCCATGCACCAATATATTCTAGGGGCCACCCATCTGTAAAGTAGCTTGACAGAAAACCTGTCAAGCTCCTAACCTGGGGCTCCTGGTCACACCAGGCTGAGGAAGAGCCAGCCATTTGCCCTTGCAGAAAGGTTAATGGTGTCCTGGGCTGCATTAAACAAAGTATTGCCAGCAGGTTAAGGGAGTTGACCGTTACCTTCTACTCATCCCTG
>NW_010246717.1:96881-103454 GCF_000690775.1 Eurypyga helias
AATCCTGGGCTCCCTGGCACAAAAGAGACATCAACATATTGGACAGAGTCCAATGAAGGGCCATAGATGATGAAGGGACTGGAACATCTCTGCTCTAAGTAGAAGCTGAGAGATCTAGGGCTGTTCAGCCTGGATAAGAGGTGACTTGGGCGGATATCATCAGTGTGTATAAATACCTGAAATGAGGGTGCAAAGATGGGTGACAGGACCAGAGGCAACAGACACCAACTGAAATATAGGAGGTTCCTCCTGGACATCAGGAAACATTTTGTTACTGAGAGGGTGACCGAGCACTGTCACAGGTTGCCCTGGGATGATGTTGTGTCCCAATTCCCACAACCCTACCTTGTCATCCTGAGGCTGTGTCTGACCATGGTTCTCCTTACCAGGACTGATCCTGATCCTTACACACAGAGTGACATCCTAGTCCATCCTCAGCCTGTCCCTCCCCCCATGGAGATGTCGGAATCCCAGGGCTGAGGCTGTGTCTGGCCACGGTTATCCTTACCAGGACTGATCCTGATCCTTACACACAGAGTGACATCCTAGTCCATCCTCAGCCTGTCCCTCCCCCCATGGAGATGTCGGAATCCCAGGGCTGAGGCTGTGTCCCGTGTCCTCTTGCTGCCCTGCTCCTGGTTGGGGTGGTGGGATGGGACTTGGCTGCCAGGCCCAGCCCTGTCTGCTGGATAATCCCTTGTGAGTTAGAAGCTTGCCACAGAGAATTAGAAATTGTCTCTCAAAATTTTTGATCCTCAGTTACATAATTAATAGATTTATTCTTAGAGAATGTGCTGCTAAATTGCAGCAAGCCATTCCCTCTCCCCTTCTACATGTAAACATGGAAAGGGCAGAATTCAGATTTGACGAACTAGCATGACCTAGCAGACTTGTAAAAAGCTGAAAGAGGTCTCAAATTTTTTCAGCTCAAAGGGCATCTTTAATTTTGCGTTCTGAGGGATAAACCTGTTTGTTTCTAAATTTGAGTGTACTAAATCACTTTGACTGTCATGCATTTCCTCATCCTTGCCTGTCCAACAAAGGAAAAAATACCGGGATTAATATTCTCTACCTGTGAAACATAATTTTTTTTTCAGCTGTGAGATAGTCATGAAAAAGAGAAAGCAGGTGAACCACAGTACACATAGTTGGTGTTCAAGAATTTGAAGGTCTCTCTAAAACCATATGAGAGTAGGCAAGTTCCTTAGACATTTGGATCGTAACTATTTTCTCAGCTAAAGTCTTTGGCTGAATTCAGATAAGTTATGATGATCCTGAATGAACTGCTTACTTTATCCAAATGTTATTATTCCTTTTTTATTGTAATGAAACAGTAAGCTCGATATTCACTATGAATTTCTACAGTTCATACCACAACGTATGGTACATTCCACATATGAAGGTTCTAGATGCTAAATGTTTCCTGTAAAGGTAGAATAAGTAGAACCTGGATTTAAGTTTTCCTCTTCAACAATTTTTATGCTTTCAAGACAGTACATTTCAGAAATTCCTGAAAAAAAGTAATCTGAAACATGACAATAGACAACACCAGTCCTAATTTTATATACTGTCTTGGCTAACAACTATTAATATATAAATTAATGCAAATTTATATTTCAACACTGATGAACATATTGCACTAAATTCTGTGTCTAAAGGAGTTCCCACGGGGAAGATGGGAATGAGATGTGAACTAAAATACTGAAGTTTCAATTAAATGGCTTCATATGTTCATATTTGGCAAAATAATATATCTGTCTTTCATACAGATTGAAGTTTTGTCAGCCAAGTCAGACAAAAAGAGCTAACTATCTTATTCATATTGCACCATTTCCTTCAGTGGCAGAATAAAACTGAACCCCTGGTGTTCACCAAATTTGTAGAAAGTTAAAAACTTTGAAGCATTTAGAGTTTCATTAAAACCAGAGAGTAGGTTTGAGCATTATGAAGATGGAAGGAAGCACATCCAGCAGTGAGATTACACAGTCCATATTTTTGTAGGAAATCAAAATGAAACCAGTAAGTTCAAGCCTATATGAATGAAAGACAAAGCATCCTTTGAGAGCAGATTGTCTGCTTAATAGCATACCTCAGTGTTTCTGTCATAGTACTGAGGAGTCATACCTACAGGCATTATTCTAGATACAGTCTCGTTGATTTCAGAAACAGCTAGTCTGTAATTTCTCTGTTCTATAATGATGTCTCTGAATATGAATGTATTTTCCCAAATTTCATAGGTTTTTGTGAAGCCATATCATGTTGCAAATGTATCTCTGGTTTTATATATTTTAATGCTCCACAAATTGCATCAATATTTCTGCCTCTCGTGGTTTTTGTTTTGTTTTGTTTTGTTTGTTTGTGGGTTTGTGGTTTTTTTGTTGGTTGGTTGGTTTGGGGTTTTTCTGTTGTTTTTTCTTAATAACTAATTTTAACAAAATTTTTCAAAGCATATTAACTCACTTTTTTCAGACTGAATCTCATTTCAGTGTTGCTCAAAACGTTAATTGAAAAAAGTCATTGAAAAAAATCCTCTGATTCTTTGGTATATGAAGTAGAATAAACATGCGTTAAAAGTTTAGCTATAACCGGACATAACACCTGTTGTTTTATATAAAACCAAAGTAATAATTCAAGTAAGATATTATGAGGCTGTGACTGTTCCAGCTTTATTAAAGTGCAGTTAAATAATATCTGTTTCATTCCGTTAGTCTAGTATTACTCAACATTATCTCTATCTTTGGTTCAGGGGTGTTAATAGCATATACTGAAAGGGCTGTGCTACCCTTGTTCAAAAAGTGACAATATCTAAAGACATAGCAGATGACAAATAAGTAAATTATGAAGTAACCTACTATATTGTTTGGATGAGAAAGCATGTTAGATGCAATCTCCCAAGTGGAGAAACTTTCTAAACACATAATTTGTTTTAGAAATGAAAACCGGTTTCTGTCTCTCCAATGTTCTTTATTAATCATAAGGAATATGCAAACAGAGGTGCTCACTGTACCTCTCCAGTGCCTTTTGTATATACCACTTACTTTTTGGATAACTGGCAGCTGTTGGTGCCTCTGACTATACATATATGTTGATGTATTTCTCATGGGAAGCCTTGGAACTAAGGATTCTATCCTCCTTCACTCTCACTATGTCACATTCATGTCTAAGATATTTTTCTTTTTATTTTAGCAGATTAAACTCTGCTTAAATTTTGAATTTTCTTGAAGACAGGTTTTATTGTGTAATCAAATTTTCACATTAATACAAATGCCATGTGTAATCCAAGTTGGTTTTTTGGTTTTGTTGTGTTTGGTGGTTTTTTCTTTTTGTTTGTTTGTTTGTTTGTTTGGGTGTGGGTTATGGGTGCTTTTTTTTTTTTTTTTTTTTTTTTTTTTTTTTTTTGTCCTGTGTGTCTATGAGTCATCACTGCAAAATTTTCCAAAGGGGAAGGAGAAACTTGAGTCTCACCCTTAAAACTTCATGAATTCCATGTTTAACAGGAGAAAACAATTTTATTTGGAAGATATGCTACACTGGAGAAGTAGAGAACTAAAGAATGACATAGAAAATAATTTTTCCTGTAGTTCTAAGTCTGCTCTTGAAACTGTTTGCCACAAAAACAAAGCAATGTTTTATGTTCATATCAACTGCATGAAGACCTCTCAAAGGACCACTGAGGAAAGAAAATTTACTATATGTGAAATTAACTCCCATATGAAAGTGTTGAAAGTCACATGAAGTGATACTGTATGTTTTATTTTTTAAGAGAAAACTTATCCTCTTGTACCTGGCTTCCAACACCGTCCTCTCACTTTGACCACTTAAAATTGTTAATTTCATCAAATAAAGAAATAGCAAGTGTTCATACAGATACTATAGCAGGAAAAAAAAAAAAAGTTGTGATTACCTAATTTTATATTTTACTATGTATTTTTATGAGATTTTGGGTTTTTTAACTAGTCATGCATTATTTATTATTTCCCATCTAGTATTCATTATTATCTTATTAAAAATTTCAGTCATCATATTAGGGAGCAGAAACAATAAATAAAAAATGCATGTGGGAATCAGAATTCATGTCTGACTGATTAATGAATAATGAAAGAAGGAGGCATTCTAAAAATCATCAATGCTACTTAAAAGCATTCATAAATTTATTGCCTCTCTTCTCTGAAAATCTCTTTTTCATCAAAACTAAATTAGGGTTTAAGTAATCTGATAAACCAAAGGGAAGGGTATCTGTAATTGATATTTTAAAAAACTTCACATCGTACAGAATATAAATAATGCAATACTACCTTGCATTATTCATAAAACCACACAAAAAGTTCTGAAATTATTCTGGGAATTATATAATTTATTTTTAGTGTGGTTTGTCCCTTATGAACCCTCACATCACCCTATCTCATACCCCTGCAGGGTCAATATTACTCATTCATATAACCTATTATGTGTACATTCCACAGATTTAACTTTTGATTAATCATACTTTTTGGTGAGGACAAAAAGAAATGCAATTAGCTCAATACCTCATGCAGCATATGTAAATGCTTTCCTCAACTATATAATTAAAAAAAAAAATCACTGTGAAAATCATCCTAACTTATTCATAGAATTTAAACTGCATACCAACTAATCAATTAAATACCATATCACTACACTGAGAAAATATCAATAATAAAATAGTCCTACTGGAACGCTCTTTCACTGAAAACCATTTTTTCTGTATAAAAAACTAAAAGCAAGACCAGCACTTGAAGTCAGATGTAGAACAGAGAACTATCAACTAAAGATGAACTTTGTCTTGCATAAGTACCCTCATGAACTGAATATCAGCAGCATTGGTCAAGAAACTGATTTCCTGAGTGAGTTTGTTTTGAATGTATTAGAATATCTCTTAGCAATGTTTGAATCTATGGTGTGGCTGCAGAGATTTGAAAGTCAAGATCATGCCTGCTAGAGTTGCTCAGACAATTCACCTGGGCACTCAGACATTCTCTATGAAAGCTTAACTGTACATCTACGCGAAGCAAGCTGAACCAAGGCTGTGTTTTGCCTCTGTTCTTTTGACAGACATATCTGTAGAGTGGTCCAGCATCCATATTTGCAGTTAGCAAAACCATAGTTTCCAAGAGAGAAAGTAAAATTTTTCCTGGAAATAGTCTTGCAGGTATCTAGAAACAAATTAGTTGAAGTATTTGCCAACATATCAAAGGGTAACATGTCAATTGAAAAGATACTATTGCATAGACTTGGAGATGTGCTCTAGTAAGGGTGAACCTACCTCTTATTTACCGTAAAATATTTATCATAGTGTATTACTGTGACATTTTTTATTCCAACAATTGTTGTAGCCAAAAGGTAGGGCTTCCAATTGGATGGAAACTACTTGTGAGCACAGATATCCAAGCCTCTGTTTTAGGATTTTTACCCTAAACACAGCATGGTGATGATATCACTGACCCTTTTCTACTGGCATTAAAAGCGTATCATGGCAGGTGAAAATGCAAACAGAAGCAGAACTTCAATGTGTTAATGCTAAGGGACAATACAAAGTAATTTGGAGAGACAATGGTGTTTGTGTAGAAGACGATGTATAACTACCCCTTGGTATTAGCACTACAATTTAGATTTGCTCACAGCCATTTGTTGGCTACAGCACAGTGAAAACTCATTTTCTTTGTTGATATTTTCACTGTGAGCAAACATGGGTGGGGTATTTGTAGAGGGGCTGAACAAAGGATATACATTTAAGAATCAATTCAGTTACTATGCAAAGGTTTAGTTGGTCAATTATATTGAAGAATATTTTTTCCTGTCTGAGAGTATAATCATTTTCCTAATTAGAATTTTTCAGTAAAATCCTGCATATCATTATGATACAGTTAAATCAAATGGGATAACAAAAGTATAACAGCTATTTATTTACATTATGGATATAATAACAAAGAAAACAGCCTTACCATAAAAAATTCTGAAAGATACTGGGCATGTTAAGAAGTTTTATTTGGATAAATTACAATTTATACAAGGTTTCTAAAAAAATCATGTTTAATTAAAAAATCAGTTTAATTAAAATTACACCTACTTACTGCAGAGAATTAGATAAATTATGGAACCTCTTTACTATATTACTTGTTAATGCCTGCCATAAATTATATTTCATTAAAATGTAGAAAATTAGTACCTGGAATATTCATGTATAACCTTACTCAGCCACTGAACCAGACCTGAAATCTCTCATTATGTTACAAAATTCTCTTAGCATAAGATTTTGCATTTTGATTACTCTTTACTTTAATTATGGCTATATTTCAGAAAAATTAAGTAAACCCACATAGCAGACTATGAATAAAAGAAAGCTAATAAATTATCACAGGAGATTATACCTCCAACTTGTTATGAAGTCAGCTTTTCAAATGATCATCTTATTGTTGTGATTCCAAAGCACTTTCACAACTTCTCATCCTAGTAAAGTAAGTAGAGTATTTTTTGTATGAATAATCAAGTTTAAGTTTACATATTGTTTTTCTTGAAAACTTCCTATTTGTCACCTGTCATGGTTTAACTCCAGCT
>NW_010246718.1:0-10760 GCF_000690775.1 Eurypyga helias
TCGACCCAATGCCTTGAAGTCCCTTAAAGGATGAAGGGAAGGTGATTAATGTAGTTTTTCTGGACAAGTTGTCCAGCTGTGGGATGAAGGGGTTAACACTGCACTGGGTGAAGAACTGGCTGAAGGGCAAAGCACAGATGCTTTTACTGCATGGAGCTACATATGGCTGGAGACTGGTCGCTTGTGGTTTTTCTCAGACTTCAAGTCTAGTGCTGCTTCTATTCAACAGTATTTATCAACACTCTAGATGAAGGAGTTGAATGCACCATCAGCAAGATTGCTGATGATACCCAGCTGGGAGGTGGTGTTGACTCTCATAAAGGACAAGAGGCCTTGCAGAGGAATCTAGATAGATGGACTCTGCACCTAGGACAGAACAATGCCAGGCACAAGTATAAAAAAGAAGAGGAGCAGCTGGAGAACAGCCCTGCAAAAAGGGATCTGGGGTTGCAGATCTCCAGCAGGCTCAATACAAGTCAGCACTGTGTCCTGTCAGCCAAGAGGTCAAACCACACCCTGAGGAGTGTCAAACACAGTATTAGGAGCCAGTCAAAAGAGGTGAGTATCCCATCATATTTAGCATTGATGCAGCCTGACTTTGAGCACTGGATAAAAGCTCTAAGCCCCACAATTTAAGAAGGTTGTGAAGGTATTTGAATGTGTCCAGAGGAGGGTAACAAACCTGGTGAAAGGCCTGCAAGGAATGGCCTATGATTAATAGCTAAGGACTGTATGTTTGCCTAGTTTGGAGAACAGGAGACTAAGGTGTGGCCTCATTGATCTCTGCAGCTTCCTGAGGAGGGCAAGTGGAGTATTTGGATTGCATATTCTTTGTCTTCAGTGTAGCAGGAGATAGTCATTTTCATACCAGTACTAATTTGCTTGGAGAAGGACACCAGCATTTAGTTCCTCATTAAGACAGTTGCAAGGATGCCTTCTTGATTCTCCAGCAAGACTACTGTGCTAAGTAGTCTCATTTCTCTGATGCTTTAGATTGAAAGAGATTAAAACTAGTTTATCTATTAGTTACACTGCAAGCTTTCCATCTTTTCCCAGCCAGTATCTTTCTCTGCATTGAGAGTGTTGCTATTTCTGAACCCTTGGAGAGGGACTAAGAAATAATCTCTTTAGACTCAGTGTGTGGTCAGGATTGCTCTATATCACACAGAGGATATCCCCATCAGGAAACTGCTAGCAGGATATGCAACCTTCATGCCAACTCGAATTCAAATTCATTGTATAGCTTAGAAGCAGCTATAAAAGTTACTGTGAAGAACAACTTAGTGTTATGTGTCAGATGGAATATTCAGCCCCTTTGAAAAAAAAAAAAAAACCTGACTAATTATGACATCACTTAGTGATATAAATGGTTTCTGTAGTATAGTGTACTTGGCTGCTGGTTTAGCATAAATATTGCAACTACTCTCTTAAACTTAAAATGATCATAGGTGGTTTTAAAAACAATTTTCACATAATTTCTGCTGTCAGCTAATTCCCTGAAGACACTGTTTTGTCATGAAGATTATTAGTTGTAAAAAAGAAAAAATAAGATTGATGGGATTAAATGAGGCAGATAGTATGCTGCTATCTAAACATTTGTATAGAATGATCAAGTCATTGGTACTGCCATTATGCAAAGTATTAAAGCTTTTACCCTACTAGTTAACCTAAGGAAATGCTGAATAGTTCTACAGTATATGAATGGAAAAGATAAAAGATTTTCCTACTTTATTAATGTTGTTTTCAAAATACTGTAAAGCACTGAGTGCTCATCTATAGTGATTTCCCTCCCTCCACCCCCTAATGTAATTGAAGACACTCTACATAATATATATAGGAGATTTATGGAGAAGTCTGTAGATTTTTTAAATGACAGATCTTTATTTTGTGTGCAGGTTTTAGTTGGGATAGAGTTAATTTTCCTCACAGCAGCTAGTAGGAAGCTATGTTTTGTATCTGTGCCGAGAATATTGAGAACATAATAAAGTTTTTAGTTGTGGCTAAGCACTGTTTATGTCAACTCAAGGAGGATTTTTTGTTAGTTTTTGATACTGCACTTGTGTTCTCAGATTCTTTTCTACAAGAAGCTGGAGGGGAAACAGTCTATACAGCTGACCCAAATTGACCAAAGGGATATTTCATACCATAAAATGTCATGCTCAGTATATAAACTGGGGGATGTGACAGGTGTCTTTCTTTCTCTTGGGCTTGGTCTAGCTCTGGGGCTCTGTCTCTCAGTGTTTTCCAACTCTGGCTCTCATTATTTGTGGACTGGCTGGGTGTTGGCCAGTGGGTGGTAAGCAGCTCTATAATTTGTTTGCTTTTCCAATATTTTTATTAAATATGATTAATATTGAGAATAAAGTTTTTAGTTGTGGCTAAGCACTGTTTATGTCAACTCAAGGAGGATTTTTTGTTAGTTTTTGATACTGCACTTGTGTTCTCAGATTCTTTTCTACAAGAAGCTGGAGGGGAAACAGTCTATACAGCTGACCCAAATTGACCAAAGGGATATTTCATACCATAAAATGTCATGCTCAGTATATAAACTGGGGGATGTGACAGGTGTCTTTCTTTCTCTTGGGCTTGGTCTAGCTCTGGGGCTCTGTCTCTCAGTGTTTTCCAACTCTGGCTCTCATTATTTGTGGACTGGCTGGGTGTTGGCCAGTGGGTGGTAAGCAGCTCTATAATTTGTTTGCTTTTCCAATATTTTTATTAAATATGATTATTAGTAATATGAGTTTTATTAGCATTGTTAATATTATTATATAATTTTTAATTTATTTTCAATTTTAAAATTGTTCTTATCTCAAACCACAGGTTTCCTTGTCATTTCCTCTGACTCTCCTCTCCATCCCACTAGGGGAAGAGGGAGGTGTGTGAGTGGCTGTGTAGTACTTAGTTGATGACTAGGGTTAAACCAAAACACTATGATACTGATCTGCTACTGGATACTATATCCTTTATGAAAATCTAAAAATAAATATCACATATTCTAGGTTTCCATTTGACAAAACCTTGTTGGACAATAGCATTCACAGTTATGTCAGCTGTATTTTTTTATAAATAAATGATACTTTGTTTTGTTTCAATGTAAAACATCTCGTACTTTTATTTCCATCATAGATAAAATACTGAGAGACAATATCTGTCCACATTTGCATCCAGATAATTTCTAACAGATGTTTTTCAGTTCTTTTTATCTAACTGGAAAAGAAATACAGGTTTCGAGTTTTATAGTGGATTCAATATTTTGGGTGGAGATACAGGAGAATAGTCTAATCATTGGGAGCTTTCATAATCAAGGCCTAACATAACAATTAACAGTTTAAGGTATTATGTTTATGGCTTTTGCTATTGGATTTCAAGAATTGTTATTAAGGCATGAGGTTAAAGCAGTTAGAGGCTCTCAGGAGTGTAACTCTAGCTACATAACTTTACAAGGATGTGATCTTGATATCTTGAAGGATATCGCTGAAGCTGACAGAATCCCGGAACAGAATGACCAGGAAAGAAACTGTCATACTGGCAATGGCCCCCACCCCATCTGCACTATCGTCCCTTGTGGTATTGTAAACGAAACATTATTGTTCTTTAATACTAAGAAATACCTTTCTGAAGTGGGGGACAGAGGTAAATGAAGCAGCAGTCTAGAAGGAAAAGAAAGCTCTACCTGTGGAGGACAAAGCTGCTATGGTCAGAAAGATCGAATTTTTACGTGAAAGCTTGCATGGGCAATGCTGAGCAGCTCAGCTCCTGCCTTCCTACATGGAAACATGATACTGTCTTGCTGATCAGCTGGAACATCTACTTTTTGCAAGTAATGACAGACATTTAGAAGAAATATAAGTCAACATAGTCTTTCAGAAGAACTTATTGAAACAGTGTGTCTTAAGATATAATAGAGGAGTTTATTTACACTTGTACAGAAACAATTAGATACAATTAAATATGTCTACAAGCTTAATCTTTAAAACCTTATCTGAAGCTTCTTAAGGAAAGGTTAAAAGTGTTTCACTGACAAGATCTCTTGTTTTCATCCCTTCTCCTTTAGTATGTGTCAAAAATGGACCTGCTGAGGCCCTGGTTTGGGAAAATATTTTAACATCAGCTGAAAGTCCTGCTGACTGTTACATGCAATGTATACACTGATTGTCTAACACAGTCAAACACAGATTATGATGAGACTTAACATACTCTTGAGTGGTTTTCTAAACAGAACATTTTCAACGTGAAAAATAATGTTTGTTAAGCTATTTTAAAGACCTGCTTCAGTCTTGCTGCTATTTTTAAATTGAAAATACTTGGTTTAGTGGGCCCAAGAATATAATAAATCAGCATATCACAGAGAAGGAAGTATATGGATATCAGTAATGAAAATTAAATGTCTGTGTAATTTGCAGTACTTATCAAAAACTAAAAATATATTCAGTTAGTTTATGGATTTATCTCTTCATATCCATTGTCACTTATTCTATGTATAGAAAATTCATGCAAAAGAAATATTTTTCTTTTATTACCATATGAAACAAAGTAAGGAAATTAAATGAAGATTATTAAACAAAAGTACTAAGAAATAAAAGACATAAATACCAGGTCTCAGTGTTCTACTGTGGCATACTCTGACAACAAAGCTCTTCTCGCTGACTTTCCACATAAAGCTTTAAAGATTTTTGAACTCAAAAAAGCAAGAGAGCACAAGGATCTATGACAGATCGTCTATCAGCAGTGACTAACTGAACTCCAAGGTGAAAGGAGGTTGTTATATCTCACTGTAAAACTAATGAATGGTAAATGTGAAAGGACACACTCCTTTCATACTCATGGTATTCACTGATGTAATGATGTGTTCTGGAAGTTGCAAATGCAGTTGAATCAAACCTTTAAAGACTGCTAACTAAGCCATAAACCATGATTGCAGTGCAGTGGTTAGGAACCAATTAAGTGTATTGCACTTGAAGCAAAGAATGAAAGAATAAGTTACTATAAAATTTCAATGTATAAAACAACCTCACACTTCGGCCCATTTGCTTTCCAATCTTAAAGTAAAACACACCAAAGACAATTAAAAACATTCTGAATGCAACCAGGTGTAAATACATTTGAATGTAATTACCAAAGGAAATTATTGTATATCAGCAAAAGTATGAACAGTCACTTAATCTGAAACATGCAATCAACCTTTAAGGCTGCTTAATGCTAATAGATTTTGCAGTCAAATATATTTCTCAAAGTAAAAACTTCAGTGCTGAGGGACTCTCTCTCTTTTATTCCAAGCACAAGAACATTTGGCCAGTTATTTCAATTACAGAATCACAGAATGGTTTGGGTTGGAAGGGACCTTAAAGACCATCTAGTTCCAACACCCCTGCCATGGGCAGGGGCACCTTCCACTACACCACATTCCTTAAAGCCCCATCCAGCCTGGCCTTGAACACTTCCATAGCAGAGCGATCCATAAGAAGTAAACCTAGATTCAGTCTTGGTATTCCAAACACCAGGATGTGTGGTTTGTGCTCATCACTGAAACAGATTTTTCTTCTAGTCTAATATTGCACAAATAGCATGTCTTCAAAAACTGTGATCCCTAAAAATAATCTTTACAATGTCTTTTGAGAGTATGTGCAATTGTATCTCTGCATAGGCTTTCCTTGGAGTTCACTCACTGGGCTGTGCTATTGGTTCAAACCCTTATCTAAAACTTTTGCTTGGTATGCTGGAGTTTGTCTAATACACACTCAACAGTACTATACGACTGTCTTAAATCCCCAGATAAGTAAGTAAGCTCTCCTTTTTCCTTTTGTTAGTGTTACCTCATGATTTCCTCTTATTAACAGCAAAAGAATGAAGATCCTAGTAAAGACAGGACTGAAATGCAATACATTCCAGGGATTAATCTGTTTTGGTTTTCCCTTTCCCTGACCTACATTGAACAAAATACCTATTTAGCACTTCTTAAACAGCTACCAATTGCTTATAAACTAACCCATTACATTTTGTCTTTTGAATTTTTTAGAGTTCTGACAATTTACAGATAAAAGCTAAAATCATAGCTTAAAGCTTAAAAACTAGGTCGGTGCTATTAACCTCAAACATTCAAATATAGATTTTAGAGTATTTGCTTCTCAATTTTCAAGTTTCCCTTCATATCAATAGGAAGTGACAATGCATTCTCCTACTCTGTCAGTAATACACAATTAAGATTTTTATGTAGGACAGTGAGTTTACGTGTTATGGTTCTGCTAAACTGAAAACAAACAAACAAACAAAAATTAACATTTGTGATGAAAAACTCAAGGAAATAGGAAATAGTGATTTTTTTTAACATTGTAGGAGATAATTTGTGAACATGTAATTTAGACCTAAATAAGTATTAAGCATCTGCTAATGATTTCTCAGGTCTGAGGCATGCTGTAGATATTTCAAAGAATATTCAAGCACAGCTTGAAAGAACACACAGTACAAAGGGAAGGTTATGCAGAGATCTGGCTCTTCTTTTTTTTTTTTTTTTTTTCCTTTTTATAAATCAGCAATAAAAGCTTTAACATTCCTCTGCAAAACAATTCTGATGTTAAAAAGGAAGTAATGGAGTGTAGGAGGTTGCTTCTTGTGTAAACTATCACTAAGTGATCATGGAAATTTATCATTTGAAAAATCCCATTTCTTTGAACAGGAATATAGGATTATCTTTGAGGACATGAATTATGGATTTCTTATTGTGCCTATGTAATCATATATGTGTTTACATGCACGTCTATGTATGTGGGTGTATATATGTATAATGTAATGAGCAGACATAATGGAGTTTGTCTTCTACTAAAAGACAAGAAGGAAATCAAATCACTTTGCTCAACTGCAGTAACTTTCAGAGGCTTAGCATTAGTTATTCTAATGAAACATTTCATTATTTCAATAATCTAGGCATTGCAAAATACAGAATATTTGGTAAATGCTAATTCTGTACTGGACATGCTTGTTTTTTCTAAATCCACTGTTAATTAATACATTTCTTTAAAATATAAACAATGATGGATGTTTATGCTCTTTACCCTGTCAGAATCACTGTTTAGTCCCTCGCTCAGTAAAAAACTGTCAAATAAAAACTAATCCCAAGAAAAACACACTTAAAGATCAACTAAGTAGATAAACAGAAACAAAGTGAGCTGTGTAAGACTGTGCTTTCCTTTCCCATATGCAGGACTGCTGCTACTCTATACTCCCCACTGTTATATTGAATTCTGTTCAGATGTCTTGTGGTTTAAGCCAAATTCTTTTTTCCCCTAAAATTCAATGTTTTGTCATAATTTCAAGTACCTACATTATCAGCAGTTATAATAAAGCAAATAATAAAGTCATTCTTGTTTATCAAGAATTGACTCACAATTTAAAACATTATTTTTTACAGTTTATGACAATATAATCTAGATTTGTGTCTATACCATTTTTTCTCTTTACTACAATATGATTGTACCTGTGAGGTAAGTAGCAGTTCTGTGCACTCCTCCTGATGACTGAAAACGAAAGGTGTGGAATTGAAATGCAATCAGGCCGAAAAGATTAATTCCCTGCACAGGGAAATAAATTAGCTTAATTTATTACCAATCGAATCAGGGTCGGATAATAAGAAATAAACCCAAATCTTAAAAAACACATTACCTCCACCTCTCCCTTTTTCATGGTTTCAGATTTGCTTCTGAGTATTCTACCACCTTCTCCCCCACCCAGCGACACGGAGGGATGGGGAATGGTGGTTGTTGTCATTTCATCACATGCTGTCTCTGCCCCTGCTTCTTCCTCAGGGGAGGACTCTTCACACTCTTCCCGAGTTCTAGAGTGGAATCCCTCCCATAGGAGCAGTACTCCATGAACTACTCCAATGTGAGTCCTTCCCACAGGCTGCAGTTCCTTATGAACTGCTCCAGCGTGGGTCTCTTCAACAGGATTGAAGTCCTTCGGTAAAAGCCTGCTCCAGTGTGGGTCTCCCACAGGGTCACAAGTTCTTCCAGCAAACCTGCTCCATCATGGCTTCCTGTCTCCACAGGTCCACAGGACCCTGCTCCAGCACAGGCTTCCCAAGGGGTCACAGCCTCCTTTGGTATCAACATACTTTGCCGTGGGATCCTGCACAGGCTGCATGTAGGTCTCTGCTCCACTGGAGACCTCCATGGGCTGCAGGGGGCCAGCCAGCCTCACCATGGTCTTGACCATGGGCTGCAGGGGAATTTCTGCTCCGGTGCCTGGAGCACCTCCTCCCTCTCCTTCTCCACTGACCTTGGTGTCTGCAAAGTTGCTTCTTTCACACATTCTCACTCCTCTCTTCAGCTTCTGTTGCACAGGGTTTTTTCCCCTTCTTAAACGTATTATCACAGAGCTGCTACTGCTGTTACGGACTGACCAGAGTCGAGTCCATCTTGGAGCTGGCTGGCATTGGCTCTACTGTATTTAGGGGAAGCTTCCAGCAGCTTCTCACAGAAACCACGCCTGTAGCCCCCCTCCACTACCAAACCTTACCATACAAACCCAATAAATTCTTACACAAAATGTGAGCAGGGCTGTCAAGCTTAACTGGGAAGTATGAAAACTTTGTCTCCTGTGGTAATGAATATTGCCTGATTCGCAATAATGCATTTTGTCATAATCAGTAATTTTTTTCTCCCTTTTCATATAAAGATTGAGACACTCATTAATCATGATCAGTAAATCATTTAACTATGTCAGTTTTTATACTGAAGATCACCTCAGTCTTTTGTTTCTTCTATTCTGAATAGTGTCAGAGGTTCCTAGAGTGTGTGGAACACACATTAGGAACACTTCCTGACACAGCTGGTCAGTGAGACAACTAAAGAAGGTGCTTTGCTGGACCTGTTTTTTGTGAACAGAGAAGGACTTATGGGGGATGTGACTGTTGGAGGCCATCTTGAGGACAGTGATCAAGAAATGATAGTTCTCAATTCTTGAAGAAGTAAGGAGTGTGGTCAGCTGAACTACTACCTTGGATTTACAAAGTGCTGATTTTGTCTTTTTTTACAGCCTAGTTGACATTGTGCCTTGGGATGCAGTTGTGAAGGGCAAAGAAATTCAAGAAGGCTGTACATTCTTTAAGAAGAAAGTCTTAAAGACACAGGAGCAGACTGTTCCCATGTGCTGGAAGATGAAATGGCAAAGAAGACCAACCTGGCTGAACAGGGAGCTTTGGATGGAACAAAAGAGAAAAAAAGAGAGTTTATGACAATTGGAAGAAGGGGCAGACCACTCCAGAAGTCCACACTGATGTTGTGGGATTATTCAGGGAGAAAATTAGAAGGGCCAAAGCCCAACTGGAACTTAACCTGGCCTCTGACATTAAAGGCAATAAAATGTTTATATGAATATTTTAACAGCAAAAGGAGAGCTAAGTAGGATTTTAATCCTATACTGGATGTGGGGGGAAACATCATGACAAAGGATGGGGAAAAGACTGAGTACTTAATTCCTTCTTTGCCTTAGTCTTTAGTAGTAAGACGAGTTGTCCTCCAGGCACCCAGCCCCTTGCAATGTTAGATAGTGACATGGAGCAGAATGAAGCTCCCACAACCCAAGAAGGAAGGGTTAGCAACCAGCTCTACTACTAAATACACACAGGTCTATGGGACCAGATGGGATCCACCCAAGGGTATTGAGGGAGTTGGTGGAAGTGCTCACCAAGCCACTTTCCATCGTCTATCAGCAGTCCTGGCTAAATGGGGAGGCCCCAGTTTACCCAAAGTTAGCAAAAGTGAGGCCCATCTACAAGAGGTTATGAAAGGAGGAGCCAGGGAGCTACAGGTCTGTCAGTCTGATCTAGGTGCCTAGGAAGATTATGGAGCAGATCATCTTGAGTGCAATCATATGGCGCATACAAGACAAATGGGGGATCAGGCTCAGTCAGCATGGATTTATGAATGGCAAGTTGTGCTTGACATATCATATCTCCTCCTATGACAAGGTGCCCCACTTAGTGGATGAAGGAAAGGCTGTGGATGTTTTGTACCTGGACTTTAGTAAAGCCTTTGATGCTATTTCCGACAGAATTCTTCTGGAGAAACTGGCTGCTCATAGCTTGTATGTGTGTACTCTTCACTGGATAAAGAAGTGAATGGATGGCAGGGCCCAAAGACTTGTGGTGAATGCAGTTAAAACCAATTGGTACCCAGACACAAATGATGTTTCCCAGGGCTCATTACTGGGGCCAGTTCTGCTTAACATAATTATCAATGATCTGGACAAAAGGATTGAGTGAACCCTCGATAAGCTTGCAAATGACACCAAGTTGGGTGGGTGTGTTGATCTGTTTAGGGGGTAGGAAGGCTCTACAGAGGGATCTGGACAGGCTGGATTGACGGACAGAGGCCAGTTGTATGAGGTTCAACAAGGCCATATACCAGGTCCTGCACTTGGGACACAACAATCCATACTCCTACAGACTTGAGGATGAGTGGCCAGAAAGTTGCCCAGCAGAAAAGGACGTGGGGATGTTGGTCAACAGCCAGATGAATATGAACCAACAGTGTGCCCAGTTGGCTAAGAAGAGAAATAGTATACTGGCCTGCATCAAGAACAGTGTGACCAGCAGGACTAGGGC
Source organism: Eurypyga helias (assembly GCF_000690775.1). Classification (NCBI taxonomy): domain Eukaryota; kingdom Metazoa; phylum Chordata; class Aves; order Eurypygiformes; family Eurypygidae; genus Eurypyga; species Eurypyga helias. The sequence continues at coordinate 10,601 of NW_010246718.1, forward strand.
AGTGATTGCCCACCTGTACCAGGCACTGATGAAGCTGCACCTTGAATCCTGTGTTCAGTTTTGGGCCCCTCACTTCAAGAAAGATTTTGAGGTGATGGAGCGCATCCAGAGAAGAGCAATGGAGCTGGTGTGGGGTCTGGAGAAGTTCTGTGAGAAGGAG
>NW_010246718.1:10787-18945 GCF_000690775.1 Eurypyga helias
ACCTGGAGAACATTCAGGGGAAACCTTATCACTCCCTACAAATACTTGAAAGGAGGGTGCAGAGAGGTGAGTGTTGATTTCTTCTCCCAAATCAAAACTGATAGGACAAGAAGAAATGGCCCCACATTGCACCAGTGGAGGCTAGATTGCATATTAAGAAAAATTTCTTATTCCAAAGGGTGGTTAAGCATTGAAACACACTCCTCAGGGAAGTGTTTGAGTCACCATCCCTGGAGGTGTTCAGAACACATGTAGACTAAGGCATGGTGCTAAGGGATACAGTTTATTGGTGGATTTGCTATGTTAAGTGAATGGTTGGGCTTGATGATCTTAATGGTCTTTTCCTACCTAAAAGATTCTATGGTTCTATTAATATCTCTGTTGACTGTACAAAATTCAACAGCATTGTCATCAGTTTTAACACTTGTAAGGGAAATACGTTATTTCAGCTAATATGCATTTCAGTCATCCAAAAAAAGCGAAGCAAGAGTTTAATTGTTTAATATCAAAAAATATCAATTACTTAATTATATATATGACAGAAATGACAGTTGGATTTTCCATTTTATTTGTATGGAGAATCATGCAGCTCTTTATCACTCCTTGTCTCTCTAAAATATGTTTATGCTTGTGAATGTATTTGTGTTTGTGTGTATTTATGTGATATCCACCTTTACCCACTGTGTTATGTTTTAGATTGGGTGAAAGAAGTATGTTTTCTTAGCTTCTATGTATCATGAAACTAACACAAAGTATCATTTTCTGTTGTGAGAAAAGTCATGTAGAAGCAATTGAATCATGGAAGCATATTGCATATCAGCTGCAGAAAAATTTATTGTTGGCCCTTCAAGGCAACAATCCCTTTGTGTTTTGATTGTTGCTTCCCACTAGAGAAAATTATCATACACATCCAAACTCATATTCAGCCAAGAATCTTTTCATGTTTATAATGATACAGAACCACTCACTGATGTAAACAAAGGTTGAGTATAAATCTAGTGATGACAAGTCAAAGGAAAAAGTAACAGGTTTCTGTTGTAACTGAGCACTGTGTGCTCTAGTGGAGCATACACAAATTAATTCACTGGTAGAAGTGGATGTCAACTATTAAAAAACCCCTCCATCCAAACTCATCTACCATACTAACACAGTACATAAGTTCAGGAGGAAATGGTAAAGGTGTTTCTTCATAGGTAAAAAGCAAACACAATGGACAAGACAATACGAAATCTTCCCTTAATTAGCATTTTGATAAGGTTTTCGTACTACAGATACTTTGGCACAATACAGATATTTGGGTCAATCAAATATGTAAGCATGTAAATAATTTAATAAAGGTTAATGGTCTGATGAAGTAGTTTAAATTTATTTGAGAATGCATGGAAAGTCTAATAAGGAAGAAATAAAGAAACTATTAATGTCAGCTAAGGTAGTTGCCTAGAAGTAAGTCCATCCAATGCATTATATGTAGTAATAAGTGTACAACAGTGCCAAGTGCAAAGTCCTGCTCATGGGGTGGGGAAATCCCAATCAAAAATACAAGCTGGCAGAAAATGGTTTCAGAACAGCACTGAGGAGGAGAACTTGGGGGTTATTGTGGATGAAAAGCTAGACATGAGCCGGCAGTGTGCACTGGCAGCCCAGAAAGCCAGCTGCATCCTGGGCAGTATCTGGACAAGCATGACCAGCAGGTCAAGGGAGGGGATTCTCACTCTACTCTACTCTACTCACCTCTCCTCTCCTCTCCTCTACTCTACTCTACTCTACTCTACTCTACTCTACCCTACCCTACCCTACTCTATTCTCATGGGACCCCACCTGGAGTACTGTGTTCAGCTGCTGGGCTCCCAACGTAAGAAGTACATGGACCTGTTCGAGCAAGTCCAGAGGAGGCCAAAAAGATGATCAGAGGGCTAGAGCCCTCTCCTATGAAGACAGGTTGAGAGAATTGGGCCTGTTCAGCCTGGAGAAGAGAAGGCTCTGGGAAGACATTATAACAGCCTTCCAGTAGCTGAAAGGAGCTTACAGGAACACTGGAGGAGGGCTTTTTAAAGGGCATGTGGTGAAGAGACAAGGAGCAATGGCTTTAAATTGAAAAAGGGTAGTTCTAGATTGGATATCAGGAAGAAATTCTCCACAGAGAGAGTGGTGAGTCATTGGACCAGGTTGCTGAGAGAAATTATGGACGACCCATCCCTGGTAGTGTTCAAGACAGGTTTAGCTCGGGCTTTGAGTAACCGGACCTAGTGAAAGGTGTCCCTGACCATGGCAGAGGGATTGGAACTAGGTGATCTTTAAGGTCCCTTCCAACCTAAACCGTTGTATGATTCTATGATTCCATGAAATTCCTTATGGTTGAATTTTGAGTTTACTGGTTAAAAGATAATTTCTTTCTGATTTCCATGTTTCTGGAAGTATCAAGATTTTCTTTTCGCCTTCCCTCTCTCTACTTTCCTATATGTCAAATATTTTGCAAGATCTGTATATTGCATTTAGAAAGATTAAAAACCATTCTAGATCTTAGTTAGGAAAAGTCAGGTTAACTAGGGAATTGTCAGCCAGAGTAGATTTACTGTTAGCCTAGTATGGTTTAATACTTTCATCAGTGGCTTGGGGAGAAAAAAAGAATGGAAAACCATTACTAATAAAATTTCCAATGGCATAAAACAAAAGAAAGTTAACAAAAATCAAAGGCTCATTATAGGAAAATGTAGTGTTTGTGAAAATTACAAGGTGAGAAGCTGTATAGTTGGAAGCAATGATGCTGAAATTAATAATGATGAATAACCACTTGAACTTAATCTTCCAATGGTGTGTTTTTTCTGAGATAGGTCTGTCAGCTATCTAAGCATGGGAATGACAGTTCATGTGTATACCACTAAGAGAGGTTGGTTTCTCACACAAGCATTGTATTAAATTTCAAAAGCCTTACTTTAATTTTATTAAACTTAAAATAGTAAAGAAACTGTAAAATCGATGAAATTAAATTATTATATCAATAAAAAATGCATCTCAATCAAATATATTCAAGAGAAAATTTATTATAGTTTATTATGTTTTTAAACTACAAACATGATGGTGATTTATGATGATAGGGACCTTTTTGATCTGGCAGAGAAGTGGAACTACAGGATGAAGCTGTTTAAGCACTGAAAGAAAGCCTATGTCTAACTGCAAGGCCAATTAAGCTTTCAAATGGCTTATCAGAAGAAAGGACTGTCAGTTATCTGGAAATATTCTGACCAGCAGTTGGGTTTTTTTTGAACGGGAAATTCCATCACAAGGGAAATATATGGAATCCTCATGGAGAAATTCTGTCCCCTGTAAGGAGGAACTCTATCTTGCAAACCTAGCTAAGCCTCATGGGTCTCTTATTTAAATAAATACCTTTAATTTGGGTACTACACCTATCTTTAAGCAGCTAGGTTTTCAAGTCCAATGTGTTTAGTTTATAGACCTAACATTCCCACTGTATTCTCTGGGAAGTTTCTGTGATTGTGTTACTTTTATTTCCCTTAAGTAGAGCTCTACAAAACCAGCTGTAAATTCAGTTAAGCTGATTGTGTGGCAGGACCACAGATGCACAGACAGAGGTGTATGGGAGTTCTTCTAGAAGATCTATATGTCTGGTCCTTGCCGTGCTCTATCTGGAACAGACTGACCATTTTTCTTGCTTCAGTACAGTGCGTTCTGTTAAAAGATTGTGACTTGACAGCAGGGAGGAATTTGCTTGCTTTGCCCTTTCCTGTCTCTTGAAATGTGGGTTGAATGGAAGGCTTTTCAGGCAAAAGAGATATTTTCCTTTCTAATGGCAACTGACCAAGCCATTTGGGCAGACAGAGAGGACTAATGTAGCAAATATGGGGGCCTGCAGTTCAGAAAGTCCGAAAATTCTCGAAGAGCAGTGGGAGGACAGGATTCACAGCTTACAAAATGCCATTTCTTAGAAGAGGATGTGACGGGCTTCTTGCTGCTGAGGAAGAGGCTGGATGCTACTACACTAAGAGCGAGACTGAAGGAAAAGACCCACGTTACAGGGATAGAGTGATAGAAAGTGTTAAATTAGAATTTTGTTGATTTATTTTCTTTTGTTCAATACAAGTAAGTTTTTCCCTTTTTAAAAACACTCTTGTTCTGATTTATTTGTTCATGTTTTGCACTCCTTTTTCTTATCCTTGGTTAAGAAAAGGATTACATATCTACCTCAAAGACCAGACTGATGTGTGAACCTGGGATTTCTGGGTGTTACTGCAACAAGTGTAACAATGGCTGGCTGTTTTATCAACCTTGTTATTCAGGAAATAACATATATTTTCTGAGAGATAAAGCCAATCAGTCAGTACTTAGAGGACCAAAATTAGCATGGTTTATGACTATGAGTGGGGAAGTAGTTTCTCGAACTTTTGTTGCTTCAGGCAAGCTTTGAACTGAAAATAACATATTTGCCTTCCACTCAGATGTCAATATAGAGGAGAAGCTATCACCATATCCATAAACCTTAAAAAATGTTGGGACTCCATTGTGTTTTGATCTCTCTTTGACACAGGAACAGTGAGAAAAAAAGCTTTTTTGTTAGTCGATATCTTTTTTCCAGTTATACTTTCAGTGTGATGTTTAATTCTGGCATAACACTGAAATTAAATTATTTTAAAAGGCTGCATGTAGCAAAGGCCTTGAAAATAATCACAAACATAGCTGAGAAGATTATGTTATGCTCAGGGTAAGAGTTGGATCTTTTACACTTAGAAACAGAAAAGTCAGCATGGAGATGGAGGATCAGCAAGCAGCTGTATAGACAGTCCTGTTATGCCCTCTTGCTGAGATACATGTGACACTCAGTCTTCCCATTGGGGATACTGATATGTACAATAGGAAAATGTGTCATTTACTCAACTATTAAAAACTAAAACAGACTGGCAATGTTTGAAATGAATATTTTACAGTAAAGGGTATAGCTGTAAGCTGAAGGGCTCATTGCAGCTTATTAGCAGACATGCATTTCTCAGTAGAGTTGCAAGATTTTGGAGAGAATGACTAGTGAAAAGTGAAGTCTTGTTACTGAATAAGCAGCCATGATTATCACAGCATCTAATGTGGCTCACATTGATTAAATTGTACTTTAAACTGGTGTAAAACTGCAATGCATACATGCTATGGCATATTATATAGGGTTTTATTAATGTCACATAAAAATAACAACAGAAAAAAAATTATGATTGAGTGAAATAATTTATTAAAACAAAAGAGAAGAGATTGTTTGAGACGTAAATTGCTATTCTTGTTTAAATATCTTCTAATTTTTTTTTTTTTAAATCAGTATTGGAATGATATATATCAAGATAGTTTAGAGATAATTGAACTAGGCTGCAGCAGTTTTGAAAATCCCAAGGTGCTTTATAAAAGGTCTCTGATGAGTCACTTGAATGAGTAACTTCTGGATTTGATCCCAGATATGCAAATGTATGAAGGCTTCTAACTCTCCCCAGCTTTTAAACAGGGATCTAAAACTTGAAGAACATGGATCTGCTCCTTATTTTGTGCAGGTGAATTTGGCTGATTAATTTTTCATGTACTGTGAAAGTGAAAGAATGTGGCTGTTCAATAAAAGCAGAAAAAAGTCTGATATTATAGTATAATCATAGAATTGTTTGGGTTGGAAGGGAATTTTAAAATCATTAGTTCTAATCCCCATGCCATGGCAGGGACACCTTCCCCTAGGTCAGATAGCTCAAAACCCCATCCAGTCTGGCCTTGAAGACATCCAAGGATGGGTCATCCACAACTTCTCTGGGCAACCTGGTCCAGTGCCTCATCATTCATCTCTGTGAAAAACTTTTTACTGACATCCAATCTAAATCTCCCCGCTTTCAATTTAAATCCATTACTCCTTGTCCTGTCACTACACGACCTTTTAAATAGTCCCTCTCCATCTTTCTTTTAGGCTCTTTCAGGTACTGGAAGGCTGCAATTTGGTCTCCCCAGGGTCTTCTCTTCTCCAGGCTGGACAAGCCCAATTCTCTTAGTCTGTCTTTACAGGAGAGATGATCCAGACCTCTGATCATCTTTGTGGCCCTCCTCTGTACTCACTTCAACAGGTCCATGTCCTTCTTCTGCTGGAAGTTTCAGAGTGGGATGCAGTACTCCAGGTGCTGTCTCGTGAGAGCAGAGTAGAGGGGGAGAATCTTCTCCCTTGACCTGCTTGCCACATTTTTCTGGATACAGCCTAGGATAATGGTTGGCTCTTTGGACTGCCAGCACACACTGCTGGCTTATGTCCAGCTTTTCATTCACTAGTACCCCCAAGTCCTTGTCCTCAAGGCTGCTCTCAATCCATTCTCCACCTGACCCATGTGCTGGACCTTGCACTTGGCCTTGTTGAACTCCATGAAGTTGGCAGTGGCCCACCCCTCCAGCCTCTCAAGGTCCCTCTGGATGTATTCCCTTCCATCCAGTATGTCAACCACACCACACAGCTTGGTGTCGTCAGCAAACTTGGTAAGTATGCACTCAGTCCCACTGTCCATATCTCTGACAATGATGTTGAACAGCTGTGGCCCCCATACCAATCCCTGAGGACCACCAAAATCAGATATTGGTATTTCACAGTCCTGGTGTAGAAAAACAAACAAACAAACAAACAAACAACTCCACCCTCCCCCCCCCAAAAAAAAACAAAAACAAAAAACCCCCTGAAAACTACTGAGAGCAAACACAAACCTAGTATATTTTGTTTTTCTTGTTCCTTCTAAATTGTAGCTGTTATTCAGTTTCATACACACAGCTGTCAGGTTATTTGTCAGATGTCATTTCAAAGCTTCACGTACACATCTCTGAGCTTGTAATGATTTTTGACAAGTGTGTAAACCCCACAAGTTGCTGTAAGAATATTTGTATTAAGCAAACTCTTCCATGGAGTTATTTATCAAAACATCTCTCTGAGGAAATATGCATGGTCTGAGTGTCCTGGAATAGCTTTTCTAAAGAAGTTCATTTGATGTGAATGGCACTTTTATGGTAATGGTCAGCCATGTATAGCAAGAAGAACTATAGCACTTATGCCACTGTAGACTAAGAAAACCATTTGCTGCATTTGAACTAAGAATGCACAGCATGATCTTCTTAATTAATTAACTTTATGAGAATCTTCATAGCTGAGGGATGACACCTTTTCTAAGACTTTTGACTTAACATTTTAAAAACAAATGTCAATCTGTGAATGCTGGGATGTGGACTTTGATGATATTTATCACAAAGATTTTATATTTAATTTTTTCTTAAATGGCTAAATTAAAACTTAATTTTCTTTGGAAACAGAGTTATACCTTTCATTTAAATTACAAAACTATATACCTTGTAATTGGTTTTATACCTACAATTTCCCCCTAGCAAATAATGTTCCATAGATAGTAGTTTTGTTAGACATAAGTGGAGGGATCTCTTGTACTAGAACACAGCAGTAGTAGGAGATACAGGCAAACTCCACTGTGGAGAAAAGGAACCACTACATTAACGATGCAGAGCTATTTCAAATTGTCAGTTTGGCAGTAATTTTATTCTGGCTGGGTTATCTCAAATGACTCACTGAATAAATTAGAGCTGCATTTCTAAATTAGAATCATACTCCCTTTAATTATTTTAATACAATATAGTTTGCAGAGCTTTTTGCTCAGGTCTTTTGTGTCAGGTGAAATTTCACCATTGGCTTGTATCTATGAGAAGCTGTGCTATCTTTGAGACCACCAGTCCTACTCCATTCTCGGCCACATTCCTAGTAATTTGGTTGAGTCAGATCTGGCAAATGTGTAGTCACTGGCTGAAGAACATCATTGTGTCATTTATCTCACTGAAGATTATGAAGAATAAATTATTAGTCCTCAATCTGATCAGGGTACTAAATGCCATGTGGCCATGTACTTCCTAGACCTGGCACGGGGAAAAGGGAGACAAGGAGGAGAGTGGAGGGGAAATGTCCTCTTTTTGGTGCAGGTAAAATTTCCAAATCAACTCCACTGACTGTCAACTCTACCTGCAGTCCCTCCATGTGATTGGCTGTAGCCTTTTAATATACATTTGCGTATATATATGTATAATACATACAACTGTCTATATGTATGTACATATTCATATATGCCTATGCATATCATAGAATCATAGAATC
>NW_010246719.1:0-2356 GCF_000690775.1 Eurypyga helias
ATCCATGTCACTGACAAAGATTTTATACAGTACTGTTTATAACTTTGTAATTTCTTCCTCCAGGCTAAAAATCTGCATTTATCTTGGGCCAATATTAGACAAATCTATCAGCCAAAAAAATCATGAGTGTATTATGATTTTTTTCTAGAAATAGAAATTTTAACCTGGTTATTTAAACTTAATCTTCACTTTACAATAAAACTCTGTGTATCCAAAGACATAGTTTTCTTGAAGTTACTTGAGCAACTTTACCCTTGTAATGTCATTTACATTTCCTTTTCCATTCTAACCCTATGGTTGGAGAAGACTCTAAAAGTATACGAAAGCGAGAGTAAGAATATATTTGAGAGTAAAGTAGTAAAACTGCAAACCAAACATTATTCTTACTTTTCTTCTTGTGCCCCTCTCTTCACTGCTAAAAGTGACGATTTGCTACCATAACCAAAATTGTTGTTAGTCTGTGTAGAAAGTTCTACTCTTCCTTTAACATAATTAAAAAAATTGATGCCAGAGAGTTCAAGGATATAGTGAGGTTTAAATTACAAAAAGATACCAATTTCTACACAGAGACTGACAGCTTTCAAGCTCTGCCTGATGGTAGAATTAGTGCAGAGGAGAGACTTGCTTCTGTGTCAGACATCCTCAATGGTAGCTTGCTTCAATTACATTCAAGAGTTCACATTCCCACCGTGCCTCTTCGTAATGTGTTTTCCTTATCTTTTAAGAAGTCTTTTGTCAGCCAGCTGTTTCTGTTCTTAAATGAGCTTTTATCACGGGCAATGGACCATCATACTTGTTTCTTGCAGAATGCACTGGATTGCTTCAGGATTTTGATGTAGATGTTGGAATAAAACATCACCTATATTCCTGCTTTTCTGTCTATAAGACAAAAGTTCACAGTGTGCTAGCTGGTGTTCAGAAGCATGACATTATTGCCTGTTTCAAAATAATGCAACTTAATAGCATAATTGAGGATGTAGCATTTGCATTCAGCATGCACATTTACGGTTGTGTCTTGATACAGCTAAGCTCTCATGGACAGAAACATTAAGTGCCACAGAGAAAAACATATTTTTTTTTTTTAAGTGATGGAAATTAATGGTTTATTTTAAGAGTTCTTATGTAAACATAGCTGGGGGAAAGCATACCAGCCTTTCTAGCAAATCCATGCCTGCACACATGTATCTCTTCTGGCTGGAGCTTTACCCTTTCTTGCCTTTAGCATTTTCATTTCAAAAAACGACAGTCTACAGTGGAGGCAGTAAAAATGTTCAACCTGTGGTTTAAATTATTGATTTTTGTTGAATATTGAAGCTGTATTTCAAATGGGTTTTGTTCGAGTTACTTCTGGGTAGAGGGTTCCAGAGGTAATTTGATATCTAAAAGCCAGTGTATTTCAAAGCCGTTTCAGTCTTTTGAGTTCCTTCAGCTGATCAGCTGATTGGGTAAAATACCTTATTGTCTTCTGAACTGCAGGCAATAGATAAACTCCAGCTCAAGGTTAGCACGTAGACTATCATACAATGCTCTTGGTGATTTATTATGTGTACGCAGTGTCCAATCAACTGACAAAAATACCTCATTTTTAATGCAGTAACTTAGCTTTTTTAAAAAAGGAAAAATCTTTTCAGATGCTGGTGTCAAAATTTAGATGGGGGACCTCTTTTATCTGTATTGCTAAGTAAATTTGTATAATTAAAATTAGGTGAGTTCATGGTATGGAATCCGGTATGTGTAAATATAAAGTAGATGTATATATTTTCAAAAATAAGTTGTGTGATAGTACTGCAGAACAGAATGGTTGCAGTGAGAGAGGTCATTTTTCAAGAACTGCCGTATAAGCAGCACTCGTTTATATGTGAAGACTTTCACAAAGGGCTGGGTTGTCAATGGTTGTACATGTACAATGTCTAGGAAGTTAGCCATTCTTAGCATCCTTCTATTCACAGAAAATAATTATGTAAAAATGGTATTAGTTTAATAATGCTGAGATCTGGCAAATGAAGTTAGTTGCAGGAATGGGCCCAGTTAATAAGTGTTTTGTCACTGGTGTACTAAATATCGTAGAATAATGGGGTGATTCAGATTTAAATCAGACAGGTTTTTTACCTTAAGAATGCTGTGGGTTAGAGAGTACCAAAATAAAAGGTTTTTTCAGTAAATTACGATTTATGTAAATTCAGATTTATGCAACTTACTTTGCAAATACGTGCATATAATGCATACATGTTTAGGTAAAATTGAATTATATGAAAATAAGTCATGAAAAGATGTTATATAATGCCCAATTAGTTTCTGTGGTGGTTTTCACTGGGATAGAGTTAGTTTTCTTCAGAGTAGCTGTTATGGGGCTGTG
>NW_010246719.1:2421-37685 GCF_000690775.1 Eurypyga helias
TCAAGGCCTCTCACACCCCTCCACCAGCAAGTAGGCTGGGGGGTGGGGTGGGGTGCAAGTTGGGAGGGTATGCAGTTGAAACAGCTGACCCCAACAGACCAAAGGGATATTCCATACTATATGATGTCATGCTTAGCTGGGGGAAGAAGGAAGCAGAGGACATTCAGCACGATGGCATTTGCCTTCCCAAGTAACCGTTATGGGTGATGGAGCCTTGCTTTCATGAAGCTGACTGAACACCTGCCTGATGATGGTACATTGTGAATTAATTAATAGCTTTGCATTGCTTTTTGCATGGCTCTTGCCATACCTATTAAATTGGCCTAATCTCAGCTCATGAGTTTTATTTATACTCTTCTGATTCTCTCCCCCATTCCACTGGAGGAGGGGGGTGTAAAGCGAGCAGCTTTGTGGTGCTTAGTTAATGACCGGGGCTTGTGCTGGTTTTAGTCAAAACAGAGTTAATTTTCTTCACAGTGGCTGATATGAGGCTGTATTTTGTATCTGCCCTGAGAATAGTGCTGATAAAAGTGGTGTTTTTTAGTTGGTGCTGGGGAATGCTTGCACTAATTCAAGGACTATTTCAGCTACTGATACTGTACCTGTGTTCCCAACTTTCTCATTACAAGCAGTGTGTGTGTGGGACAGACAGTTCAGACAGCCAACCCAAACTAATCAAAGGAGTATTTAATTCCATAGCACATGATGCTTGGTCTGGTGTGGCATAGCTCCTTTGCATGCTTGCTTGTTAGCTCGCTTGTTTGTTAGCTTGCTAGGTTGCTTATTTGTTAGTGAGTTGATGGGTTGGTTGCCTTTCCTGGCCATGCTGTTGCTCATGGGGCTTGATCAGACTCTGCTGCAATCACTCTCAGGCTCTGGCTCTCACTACTTTGGACCTGGCTGTGTATTGGTCATTGGGTGGTGAGCAATTCTATCATATGTTCTATTTTCTATTATTTTAATAACTTATTTTAATAGTATTGTTAATATTGTTAGTATCACTGTAATGTTCATTTATATTAATTTATAAAATGATCTTATCTCAATTCACAAGTGTCCTTGTCTTTTCCCTGATTCTACTACTCCACTGGAGGAGGGTGGGAGTTGCATGGTGCTTTATGGCTGGCCAAGGTTAGACCACAACAGGTTAAACCCTCCTAGAATAACTATAGTTTTTGTGACTGTAGTTTAAGAATTTGTTAAAAAGTTTGTTGATATTCTTGCGATATTGCATTTCAGTGTTTTGCATTTTAGTTTACAAATTCTGTTTAAATACGATGAGGATTAAAGTTTCTGCTGTATCACTGTAAACATAAAATACTCCTATCCTTGCTGTTCCTTCCAAAGAAGCCTGCCCTGTTCTGTACTGGCTTCATGAACTAATGTTAACTATGGGAAGGTTGTCTAAGATAAACAGAGATGTAAAAAAACCAGATTCCTACTGCCTCCAAAAGCGGAATCATACAATCCATACCTGCCTATATACTATCTTGTTTTGCACATTAAGTGAACATTGACTGTACTGTATAGATTTATCTCTATACCTGGGGATACAACTTTGGGGTGAGAAGAGAGTATCAATAATTTATGGCTGGATCTCTCAGCTACTGAGCTCTCCTTTGTCCTGATGCAAACTTGGTTTCATTTTTCTTGGCATGAGGCTGCTCCTGTGATCTGGCATGTGTCAGCAGCATGTACATCCTGTACCTCAGGGAAGTTTTGCAGTGAGCTGTTCTTTAAACTCCACAGTTCTGTGGTAGGAAGAAGGATGGGAAGACATTACCTATGTCTTATTTATCACTAATATTATTATCCCTAATCAAGGATTTCTTCTGGGTTGAAAAGACATATTTCTCCTTATACAGTTTTATGCATGACTTTTTACATTTAACATCAGAAGGCTTTTGAAACGTTGTCCCACTTTTAAGTCAGTATTTTGTTAGAATAAACGGAGAGCCTGCAGGTCAGGCTGCCCTCTCTAGCTGAGTATGGATTTATTCGTAGTATTCCAGTTTTGGGCATGCATAAGCCTTTTGTAGCACATCTCTGCTGGCTCTGCCATTAATAGTGCCAGAGACTGAGCCACAGCCACATAATTTTTTACAACCCTGTGGGAGCAGTAGTGGGAACATTTACAACAGATTCCTCAGATGAAACCCTAACTCAATTGTAGTCTGTAACAACCACCTTCCTGTTGATTTTAAGGGGAACAGACTTCATTCTACTCTGTCTATGTGTGTCTGCTAGTCTATGCGTGTCTGCTAGAATCTCTGATGAGCATATTTACTTAACTGACAGACCTTTGCAATGACTCCAAAGAGTGCTGGGCTTTGGGACATACTATACATTTAATGAGAAAGAACATGGCCAGCTCAGAATATTTTTTTTCTCAGTGGTAAACAGGAGAGTCATATGGCTAGGAATTTTGATGTACCCTGGCTACTTTCAGTTCTTACAAGAGTATTTTAATGGGCTTTGCTTTTTATGCTTTATTAAATTTGTACTTTATGTCCCACAGGGCTGATTTTTAAAAGCCAATGGACTGCATCATTTTTCCTGGGCATTTATAAAAAAATAATAGGCAATGATTAACCCACTGCTGTGAACTTCAGGTGAACCTGGAGGAAAACCAGTCTTGAGACTGGGGCCTCTGTGTCTGCCACAAGCAGATGGGAATCAGAGCTCATCCTTTGGCATAAAAATTCTATGTACATTTTAACACTTCTGTATGTGGATTCCTGTCTGTCAGAGAAGTTAAAACGTTCAAACAATTTTTTTTTTATTAAGACCTCAGTCAGGAAAACTAGATTCAGTCCAACAGGCTGAAAAACCCTGCTTTGAGGATCTTGAGAAGAAAAAGCCATCTCTTTCTGGATTACGGAGCCTGTGTGGTGCCTGTTGTGATGACTGATGGATGAACACAAAGTGCTCTCAGACACTGTTGGTAGATCTGGACGTGCTGGCTCGATCCTTCCTGAGCGCTGCCCACCTAGGTTCTACATTCCCAAAGACCTTTCCTTGGATGTATGTATGTATGAAAGTTCAGTTTCAGCTTTCTTGGCAGAAAGTCATCCTCATCAGTCATAACATGCTAGCAGAGTTAGTTTCATGACTCAGGGACTCAGGCAAAATCTGTTAGTAATTATAAAAATGGTAACTAAGTCAGGATGATAGTTTAATCTGGAGTGGAAGATTTGAGATTCCTTGCAAGTTGATTCATAGGAAACTTTTATGTTTATGAAAATAAAAGCTAACAGTTTGCATGCAATACTCTTATGTGTATCCCCATTCTGGTAACAAATACAAAGAGGAATATTCTAGTTTTATTTCATAGATTTTAAAGTAGAGGCCTCTAGCAAAAATCAAAAGCTATTTTAAAGATCCTGTCTAAAATTCAGTGCTGAATTGAAAGTAGTTTGAATATCTTACAAGATGCTAAAAGTGCTGAGTTAAAATTCATAGGGGCTGATATTTTCATGGGTTTTTTTCCACACCATTACCTTATCCTGCTCTATGTATAATCAGGTTCTAAGAATGGTAAATGGCTCAGCCTTGCAATCCCTGCTCATGCAATAGACCCTTTGGCTTCAATAGGACTTTCCATAGTAAAAGATGAAAGGAGTATGTTCAAAACAAAGTTAACATTTAGGAGCTCAGGTTTTCAAAGTAGAAGCATTATGGCTAGATTATCATTAGAATGTAAACCAAATTTTTCCCCTTGATACTGAAACCCTTCCACCTTCCCTGTACCCCTTTATTTGACTTCAAATTGTTTAGTGCTACCTGAAGAATCATACTAGCTATTTAAACACATCCCAAAGAGAATTGGCATAATTTTCTTGAATTTCTCACCCCTAAATATACACAAATGCTAATCAGTGCTTATAGTATTTAAGCATCTTTAATGGAAAAAGAAAATGCTGCAGGTAGGTACGAGATGTACCTCAGTATTTGCAATTCATCCCCTGCAGAAAATTTAAATACATGCTTCCAGGGTGTAATGTGATTCTCCTCCTAATTACTTAATCCAGGAAAAAAAAAAAAATTGGACTATACATAAATTTAAATATAACTGTGGTGTTCTGTAACTCCCCAATGTTGATTCTTTGTGCAAGAATTTTAACAAATCTTTAAATGGGGTTTTAGTTAAAACAGTCTTGATTAGTGAAGAAATAATATTTTTCTCCCCTTAAACGAGAGCGTTTATTCCCTTCTCCTCCTAGGAGAATATAATCATCTTGGTTTACTTAGAGCAATCTGGAGGAAAATATTTTAGTGATGGTTCACTATTTACTAATGGATTTTACAAAACAGCCTCTAGGAACAGTTAGAAATACATTGATTATGTGGCTTCCCAATGAGAAAACAGTGATTAAAATTATACCACAGATTCTACCAGGACATGTGAATATTATATTAAGCAATATGTGAGCTTGGTACAGGTGTCCAGAGTTGTTTACAGGAGCTTTGCTAATCCATGTACTATCATCTCTTTAATAGTTACCTCCTTGCCTTTTTTCAAGTGTGAAGTTAACTTGCTTAATTAGCAGGTGTTAGAATTCCTGCATTAGAGATCTAGTCTGTTTAATTTCCATATCTATATGTTGAATGCAAAATCCTAGATATTTTGGGCTTTAAATAACCCATTTTCTCATTGTCTGCTGTCTGTCAGGGATGTTTTTAGTATTTTGAGACTACCTGAAATTCTCTTCCATTTTTATATCTAGAGGAGCATTATGTGTCTTGGCTTTTAGTTCATCCCTTTAGGATCCTGCCGCTACTGATGTTGCCCTACTGCTGTTTTTTACAATATTTTGTTTAGCAATTAGAACAGTATTAAAGGGGAAAAAAAGCAAAACAAAAGCCACAAACAAAAAACCAACCCACATTAAATTGTCTCTAACAATGATGTTTGAAAAAGTATGTTAATTTAGCCTGCTTTTAAAGTACATGAGAATCTATTTGTATTCTCCTTGTAAGCATAACTCCTTTAGTGACTCTCCCAGACTTGCTGCTGCAAGCATGGTATTTAATTATTTCTTCTCTTTACTAAGTCTTAACTAATTATTTTTTTTAATTGGGTCTTATCTGTGTTGGTTACTGTCTGGTTTTTTAAACTCATACTTTTCATACTGTGTTTTTCTTCCCATTTCATGAGACTGTTCAATATTACTTGTCTAGAATGGAGCCGTAAGAATCGCAGTTTCTGTATTTGGTCAGTTAAGTTCATTTCGCGAGTTTTGATGACTGATTTGATGATGATATTCCCTGACAGCTGAGAATGGACTAATATTTTTAGATGTCTGTAAAACAATTAATCTCTTAAGGCAAACTAAGTTGCTATGATCGAAATGATAAATTTGGAGTCCCAAGAGTAAGTATTATAAACTGGACTAGTATATTTTAATTATTGTGTGTTAATTTTCCACCTTTGTGAACGTACAGGGGTCATTGGAAGCCATGCCACAGAAATTTCACTTTAGGATACGGCTCAAAAGCTGCAATCTATGTAAATATTTTATTTATCCATGTACTCCTATTTTATTCCATTCGGTTCCCCTTAAATCATTAGTAAGACAACATTTTGCTTGCAGCACAGTAAGAGAATCCAGTCTTGTCATGTTGATCACTTATGAGCATCTGCTCTGGGTTGTTATCCAGAAATGCCTTGTCAGTATTTTAGAGAACATAAATGAGTTACAGATACAGAGTTTAGGTTTTTGATAAAGCTTATCATGTACTTCATCCAAGCTACATAGACAATGTAAACTGAGAGTAAAACTGAGTTTTTACACAGTTTCAAGACATTCTATCCTGGTGCCCCAGGGATTATCTGGGCTGTTGTGATATATAACATTTTGTTTCGTTGTAGATAGTCTCGAGCATCTCACTTCATAAAGCTTAAAGCAGTAATTTCTGAAAGATCTGGCTTCTTAGTAGGTCCTGTAACAGTCTGTATGGTACAATGAACAGCTCCAGGTGTATTCCTGGAGCTGAGGTTACTTGAAGTTCTAAAGGTGGTGCACTGTTTTTTTGCTTTGGTGTTTTGAATTCTCTGGTTCTGTTAAAATGGTGGGGTTGACCATCCACTGCTGACTTCTTCATCAGTGGCTGTTTTTCATGGGGTAGTCTACTGGGAGTTGAAGAGCACAGTCCAGAAAGAAAATGTTGCACTGCGAAAGCTCTGGTTGCTTAATTAAATGGAAAACTAAAAACTTTCAGACAAACCAATATTTTTGCCATGGAAAAATTAGATGTTGTTGTTGTTGTTGGAAATTGTATCATTTGTCAAAAATTTGTAGATTGAAAATTTCTGAAGACCTTCCTACTACATGTTATACTTGCTTATTTTTAATCTTCTTTGATAGCTGAAGAATATATTTTCCTTGTTTTTTTCTTTTTTTTTAAAATTTATTTCTGATACAGTTTGTATGCTATTTGTTTCTAAACATTGGGAAAGATTGCTCTTGGAGTAGAGAAATTATATTTGTTTCTAAAAAAAATCCCAACAAACTAACCAACAAAAAAAGGCAACCAGAAAGATCCCTCATGACCAAAGCTTTGCAAAATCTATTGATCAGCTTCAGAATTCTTTTTCACAGAAGTCTTCAATGTTTAAACATGATTTTCTGTTCTTGTGGCCTCTCACTGAAAATGAATTGATGTTTTGAGACAATCACTGAACATTTTTCTTATCAGTCAGCTAAAGCAACCATTCATCAATTATGTAGTTTACTGTATCAAAACACTGAGGTTTAAGAACACAACTTTCTCTCAAGAACTGTAAGTCCACTTCTCTTTTCTTCAATGGGTACAGTTTTTGACCACAATGCAGTTTGATGGCACAAATTTAATCATGTCCTACTGCTTACACTTTTATCAGAAAACTGATAAAATATGTGCTCACACTGAATATTAGCAAGAAATTTTTCAAATATCCTTCAGGGTTTTTTTTCCTTTCTCTTCTCTCCCTCGCTTCCCTGTCTCTCCCAGAGAAACTGATATAAAGCTGATGAGAATTTGGATTTGCTTTGAAAGCATCTTTTATTCAAAAACTAATTTTAACCTTGCGATAAAAATTGCTTTTTGTATTCTGTTGAATGTAATATCTGGTAATTGTTTGTCAAGGCAAAGTGCTGTAGAACATAATACATTTTAAAAAGGATCTTTTGTAATTACAGTACAAATGTCTTTACATTCTAATGTCTGAAACCAAGCAAATACGTAAGAAATGCAAAAAAATGTTTTAATTTTAAAGCATTATGGTGAAGCAAATATGTAAGAAATGCAAAAAAATAATGTTTTAATTTTAAAGCATTATGGCTTTGTGTTATGAAAAGATTTGTTTAAAAAAAAAACCAACAAAATAAAGAACAACAGCTCAAGCAAATGTAATTTTAAACAAAGATCAAAAATTAATTTTCTTGTAAAATGTATAACTCAGAAAATATATATTGGTACATTTGGCATAAACATTACTCTTCCAGTTTTTTGTACTTCTACTCATAGTTTTTATTGATTTTGTCTTACATTTTAATCTCCCAATTTATTAGTTTAGGGACCTTTAATTTGTAAAATTAGGAGTTCTAGTCAAACTATCATGTATGAATTAACAAAGATTGGGGGGACAGCTGTTGTTTTAAGCAAGGGCAGCAGACCATTTTTACTTGAGTTACAAGGGGGATGGGGTTGTCCCAAGATTATTCTAAGGTGAGGAGAGTAAACTATTTTTTTTTATACTCTAGTAACTGTATTATGTAAAGATCTTGGTATTTTCCTATCTTAATTATGAATTACCAGTAGTGATGGCCTACATTTGAAAATTGTATTGGTAAGAAAGTTGGTGTGCTGCACAAGCATCAATGACAAAAGCTTAGGTAGAAATTAAGTTTGATGTCTGTAAATTTTGAAGTTTCTCATGCATTCCCATGGTTAAATCTTAAAGCAGGATTGAGGCTGTATAGAAAAACATCAAATACATGGTAACTGAACCTCTAACTTGTCATTTTCTTTCACACAATGCGAGTGCTTCAGCAGTCTTTCTCCCAGATCCTGATGTATTGCTCTTTTCCTTATGGAGCTGCAGGTTTGTGTGTTAACTTGATTTGGAAAGCTATCTTGCTTGCTGGAGCTGTAGTGTTAAATTGGTTTTATAAACAAAAATGAGATAGTTTAATGTTGTAAAAATATTTATTACGTAATGATCTCTTTTTTTTTTTTTAAATAGTTTGCGTATCTGAGCTTATTAAACCTAGAAATGGAGTAGGATATTAAGGAAGATTTACATGCACTGTTGGTACTCCGGGCCTTTAGGATATAAGATACATACCGATTTGGATACTTTCATCTTTGCAAACACAGGACAAAAAGCCACCAAAAGACAGATAAGAGTATATTTAAAACTATCCTTTTGCCCTCTATATAGCATACTAGATCTTGTGTGTAAAAGCTAAAGAAGTGTAATTTAAAAGTAGCAGCTAGGATCATTTTCAAGATCTGTTCTGTACTAGTGGAGAGATCAAAACACTGAAGTTTTAAATTGCCTATTTTCTTATTTTGGTAAGAGAACTTGAAAAAATAGTTATTTTTACATTACTTTATTGTATGCTATCTGTCTTTAAGAGAAGGAAAGCAATGAAGAGGAAAGAGAAGGCTACGTCTAGACTTTATTCACAAAAGCAATCAAAAAAAAGAGGTGCCTTTATGGTAGTAAATTTCTCCTATCTGGTAGTGGAGAGATTAAAGCAGTTTCTGCATGGTGGGATGTTCTGAGATAAGATTTTCTGTCAAGGTAATTTCAGTTTTTAAAAATGCTCCCATATTCACTGAGGGGAAAAAGGAGAGATTGAGGAAGTGACTTTGCTGAGGTTTTATGCTCATATGGGAAGAATGAAGTCTGGCCTATTCCCTCATTAGAATAAAATGCTAAATACAAATGTTATGAATTCAACAGGCATCATTGTGTGTGCAACCTAACAGTGGTTTGTGCACTGGAAGGTGCCAGTGGCTACAGGAAACCTTTGTGGGCAAGAATCATAAGAAAATTTACTTGCCTTACTCCATGAGCCAGTAAGTGTTGCTGTATGTTGTAAAAATCCTACTCAAGCAGGTAAGGTCTTCATGGAAATTAATCATTAATCTGCATGTTTGTACCTGATGGAGTAGTATTGTGTTTGTAGAGGTCCTTCCTGTGGATTTAGCTTCCTGTTAAAAGGACCTAACAAGCTCAGCTGAAAAAAAACTTCTGAGCTTGGGGAAATTCAGGAGAACAAGTTAGTGCTTTGGGCCTCAGAAAAGGAACCCTGTGGAGATGTCACATGTCTCAAGTCTGATGGAGGAGAGAAGGTGAGGAGCAACTCAGGAAAGATGTATTGGAACAGTGCTGTGTGAAGTGGTATTGTTGCTTGAGGTTTCACTTGCCTTTTGTGGATGGTGAAAACTCCAGAAGGGGTGATACTAGACACAGTCTGGCTAGACAGCTGAGTCACAGAAGGGGCAAATCATCACAAGACCTTGAGTGAGAGTTGGCAGGAAATTACGGGGACATAAGTCTGTGATTCCATTCATATCTATGAGGGTGTGCACACA
The DNA here is from genome assembly GCF_000690775.1 of Eurypyga helias. Lineage (NCBI taxonomy): Eukaryota > Metazoa > Chordata > Aves > Eurypygiformes > Eurypygidae > Eurypyga > Eurypyga helias. The sequence continues at coordinate 12,010 of NW_010246719.1, forward strand.
GCAGTGAGCCAGATTTCCAGAATGATTTAGCTACTGGGATATTAGGCAGAAAAGAACGATGTCTCCTTCTCATCCATATTTTAACATAGGTGAAATTGTACATCACGTTCTACTGTAATTAGCAGAAACTGTAGGGGAAACTGAATCTTGTTGTTGGGGGGCTGATTAAAGAATTTAGAAAATAAACTTTAAAAGCATTTCACACCTATTGGATTTTGAAATCTTTACAGCCTTTTCAATACTACTTTGACAAACTGGGGAAAAGGAGTACATCATAATTTGCTTAAATACCTGAATTTTTCAAATACTGTGTTTTGTTTTTCAAGTAAAGAAGGTGGTTTATTGAATATAATAAGGTAGTAACTTACATTTGGCTTATTTTACATTGCAGTTTATCATCTACTAAGCTACCTTGGTGTTAGTATTGACATTTAGTAAGTAGTAAGCACAGGAATGCACAGCTTAGTCCACTTGGAAAGTATGCCCACCTTCACTAGAAGAAAGGTCAAATAAATTAGCTTTGCAAAAAGTAGTAATCTGCTCATTGTGTTAAATCTTTTTTTTCATATTAATGAAAAGAAACTGACAAAGGTCACTAATTCCTATCTGCTTTCATATGAGAAAATTCAAAATGCCCTTGTTGCCTAAACATAAAGGTCTCTCAGCTTAAACTGCGTGGTTGTGATTTTGCAATAAAAAAAGTCTGTGGCAATTCTTAGCCCCAAATGTGGACAGTGTGAAGCAGAACAACTTTTAGAGTGAAGTGTTAGGCATGGTCTGATGAACTGATTTGCACCTTTATTTAAATTTAACTGACTAAAAAGTGCTGAGTTTTTGGGGTTTATCTTTAAGATGTACTCTCAAACCTCCCAGCCCATTAGACTTAAGTAGTTTAGAATTCAATGATCTGATTGCAGAGTTCAGAGAGTATGGGGCCTGATCAATTCCTTAGGAATTTTTTCTTTTTTTTGGGGTAGGTGGGGGGTGTTAATTAATAAGAAATATGTGTAATGCAAATTATCTCAATCTCGTTAGCAGAATATCAGAATAGTTCATAAGCAGAAAAAGGGAATCGAAAAGCAGCAGGATGTTGGTGCTTTTGTCTGTGTAACACCACTTTCTTACATGATGTCCTGAGCTAGATTTGTGGGATTGATATGATTGTTTCTACTGTGCTCTCCTGGGGAAAAGAACCCATTTTTGAGGCAGAAGTAGTTCAGTAATCGACATATTCATGAGTCACAGTTGGCCCTTGATTCCGTTTGTTGTCACTGTTTCTCTTAGCTTACCTTAACTCTTCAAACCAAGTTGTTTTGCTGTAATCTAGAACTGAATGCAGTTTCCCTAATCCCCAAGTCTATGTTGATTTGCAGGGTTTGCCCACAAAACAATTTTCTATGGACAATTCTGTTCATCTTTCCCAATGATTTTTTTACTCATTCTTTTCTATAGCTTTGCTTTTAGTGTGGTTGGATAGAAGCTTTGTTCTTCCCTTGTTGCTCTTTATTGAAAGTAATCTATTCTTGGTCTTTCGAGTACATGAAAGCTTTGTGCTGTTTTTTCCAAGGACTGTTTATTGCTTCCATCACATGGGAGGTAAGACACTTGATTAATTTTGGAATTTTGGGACATTCTCTTCATTCTCTGTGCAGACCTCTACTTTTAGCTGCATGCAGGGACCAGACCAACTCATCAGTGAGGTAATTTCTCTGTAGCAGTTAGCTTTTTTTAGAACCAAAAAAGGTTTTATGTTCAAAACTTGAAGTGCTTCTTGTCAGGTTTCTTGCTCCAGTTCCATTGTGGCTTTTTATGAACACAACAAACTTATTAACAATAAAAAGGTATGTGTGCATAGCTGGGATAAAAGGAAAAGCTGGGGTTATGGGAAAGAAAAGGAACGAGGAGTGCCATCACTTGGCTGCACAATTCCTACAAACAGGGAAAATCAGTATTCAGTTAAAACATCATACTTGCTGTTTTGGAGACAGCAGTAACAATTGGCCAGCCACCAGAATTGCCCCTCTTAGTGAAAGAACCTGTGATACCATGTAAAATTAACTCCAAAGATCAAAGGACATGAAGTTGGCTAAACCCAGCCAAGAGATCCTTTGCCTAACTCCTCTCTCCCTGTGTAGCTTTCGTAGCCATGGCAGGAGACTGAAGACGAACGTGATGGTAAAGCAAGTTCTGTGTAGGTATTTCGCACTCATTTCAAAAAGACAATTTTAGCTTCTGTCACTTGAGTGATTTTATTCTGTATGTACATACACAGATTCCCTGAATCATCACATAAGTTATAAATTCCATTTTGTTTCCATGAACTGTGAGTCTCCTTGTGTCTGGGGCTGTCATGTGCTAACAAGAGACAGGAGAGGTGCCAGCGTGTCAGTCATTACAGACTCTCTCCATCTAGCTTACTCGGAATTAGGAGAGGCAAAAAAGGAACAGGGTGTTAAGTAAGGACAGCGTACCCCTCTTGGAGGAACCAAGACAAAGCAGCCAGGTGGTAGTGTTTGGATTTCAAAGCCGGGAAGAATTTTTGGAAGCAGAAACAGCTTGGTCAGGAAAAAATAAAGTGATGCACGGACACAGTAGAGGGTGCCGGTGATGCAGAGGCCATAGGGAGGCAGTGGAAGTGATCATTTGAAGGAGCAGCTGTCCGCTGGCAGGGGACAGGCAGGGAAGCTCATTGAGCACCAAAGAGGATCTCTCAATCTCAAGGAAAATTTGACAGTGAAGAAAAAAAGGCAGACACATGTACGTGTTTACTGTTTCATGTGGCTCTGTGTATCTCTTGTGGTCATTAAAGCGTCATGGCTGTTTTTGAAACAGTTTGCAAAGTCTGTGCATTATCTGATTCAACTTCATGGGATCCTGGAGAGATAAATTGTCACTCAGATGTTGGCTGTGACTGAGCTCTGGGAAAGAGCGAGTCGAAGCCAGGGGGATTCGCCAGCTGTTGCAAGGTCTGAACAGGGGTCTCTTTCCTTAGAAGAGAGAAGAGGTTGCCTGGAGACCCAAGGCAGAGAGAAAAACTTCAGTGTTTTTTGCATGGAAGCAGAGTGCATCTCCGTGTGTCCCACAAGAGGCATAATCTAGGCTGTAGTATCTGAATCTTTGAATTTTTACCTGTAGTAAAATGAGAAAGACTGTAAGAAGAACAAAACACGCACATCATAAGATAACAAACAGTGCTTTAGGTGGCTCCAAGCACTGTCTGGCATACACACGTACACAAGCCAAGCTCAAAATGGAAATCGTACCATGTGCATCTTATAATCATTTGCACTGAACCCAAGTTTAATAATTCCCACCAACAGACAGGCTGTTAGCTCAGGCTTAGTGCCATACTACTGTAGCTGTATAGCTTCTGTCTGCTTTGGAGAATGGGGAAAGGAAGCTCATGGTCGCTTGCAGCATGGTCAAAGTACCTCACGTCTGTTGGCAAATGAGCACCCTGTGCTTGCAGGAATAAGGTGAGATTGCCAGCATTTGTCACTGACTTTGCATCTTTCTTCATACCTGATGATGTGATAGCACTGGCTGGTATGTAGGAATAGCTTTCTGGGGTGACGTCAGAGCACAGGCTGCTCTGAGGCAGTTTAAAAGGAGTCAAATGCTCAAGAGGATAATGTGGAGCAAAGTCATGTAAATGGTTGTTCTGCATAAGCTGCAAATTTTGTAATTTGCTTTGCAAGTCAGGGGAGTGTACTCTGCTGTTTGGTTTTAATTTGCATAAATTCAGAAAATGTTCTGAATTTTTTTTCTGAAAAGATAACTGTTGAGAGGGAAGTGAAGCTTTTGTGATGACAGCAAAATATTACAGTAGGAAAATCAGGGATTATTGTGATGTCCATGTTCCAGATTTATTAAGACTGATTATAGATTAAGTGGAGAGATTGCTTTGTATGATTTCTACATATGTAAATGGACATATAATTATCTATCAGTATAAAATATTAGTACATATTTACTGTATAATAATTAATTCAACTTTATAAGCAAATGAAGATTACCTCAAATTTACATACAGTGTGAAGATAAGTCCCTTTATGCTCTGTAACTGCAGCATTTGGTAGATTCAGGAATAAATAATCTTTTGTGGCAAGGGTATGCCTTATCAAACATATGCAGATCAGTGCTAATTAATGCTAATTAAGGTTTCCTGTCTATCCAATTGGAAAAACGTCCAAATGTTATGAAATTCAGTTAGTATGCCTATTACCCTAATTGTTTTATATGGGATGGTTCTTAATTAAAATATGTAAATTGACCTTAATTGCTATATACTAATGGAGGTTCATGTTATCTCACTAAAAATGACAAGATGGTGAGGAGGGGTACTTAAACAAATAATTCTGATACATTTGTAAATAAATGACCTTTTCTCAAAATTATTTTTAATTGAAAATTGGCAAAAGGAACATTTTGCCATCTATGTTTCTCTTTAGTTTTAAATAATGTCAGAATTTACAGTTTTTTGTTAATACAGATATAGTGACATTACAGCTTAATTAAGACTACTAAATAAGTCAACATTTTGTGTATTTACTGTGTGTTTTAAAATTGTTTGCTAACCTCATGTTAACCTTCAGAAATGTCATTCTTTACCATGTTGATCTTAATTTTCACTTTTTTTGGTTTTACTTCTTGATTTTGATCTCTTAATCACATCATTTGTGAAGTTTGATAAACAGGTATACTTGTGATAGTGACTGGAACTGTGACCCTGACTGTTCATCGGAGTGGCTGGTGGGAACACCTCTTTGCACTTAGCCTGTTAATGCAGAACATGGAGTTTGACCATCTTTTGGGGAGGATAGTTCACATGTATGCTGTTACATGACTGAGGCCTACACAGGTTTTCGTACAGTCTTCTATGTCCCCTGACCATCACAAAAGCATTATTTGAATGATATTTTGTAGGGCAGTTTATAGATGCCCTATATTGGTATTTTTTTGATAGCATCAAACCATGTCACACACACCCCAAACATTTTTCTTCTCTGATGTAGAGAAGCTAATTAGAGAGTCAGCTAATTTAGACAACTGTCCTATAACTGTAGTTTTCACTCATAAATGTATCGGGTGTTTATAAAATGTACTTTTATTAAGTTTATATTATGCACATCATTAATATGTATCTCCCTGCAGAAAGTCAATCTGAAAGGTTTCACTGTTTTGCAGGATATTGTGACCAATGTTTCTCCAAGGATTGTGCGTGGAATTACTTCAGGTTCTATGTACGGCCCGGGCCAAGGCTCTTTTCTGAACATTGAACTGATCAGTGAGAAAACAGCAGCATATTGGTGTAAAAGCATTGCTGAACTGAAGGCTGATTTTCCAAACCAGGTCAGTACCACTCAGTCATAAAGATGTAATATACTAATTTAGAATTTCCAGTTTGGAGATTTAGTATTTATTAAATAGAATGCCAATTGTTTTATTGACATACAAGAGGAAAAGGAAAAGCTATCCTAGTAATCTTTAGGACAGAATATTCTATGAAGTTACTGTTACACAAACAGAGAATGGTCATGAATTTTAGTTAGGCTGATGTTTATATTCAAATACATAATATCAAGGGCAAGAGTTGATCCCAGTGGGGATACTTGTCAGTTCTGCTGTGAATAATTTTGTATTTAAGATCATATTTAAAGATGTAACATAATTATTTTAATTGTTAATTTGATTATAAAAAGAATATTTGATTTTTTTTCATTTTTATTCCAAATGTAGGAGATACTTCTAATATTTTTACAAGTGACTGCTTTAGTAGGAAAAAAACACCTGTCTTAAAGTTAACTTCACTACATAGAGTTTTGTTAGACACTTCTTTGCTATGGAGATTATGTCTCTAGAAGGCAAAAACCAAAGTTGGGAGCAAAGACACTAGCTAGCTGGCATGAATGATTTTCAGCTACTGTTCTAGTGAGTAAGAACAATAAGGTGAAAAGTAAAATTCACCTTAATCATTATCTTGAATGGACAGAACCAGAAATCCTAGAGCCTGCTTATCTTCTGTCTTGAAGTTATTAGCTCCATGATTCAGCTATGAACAAATTAAGTGAGTGTTGCTGAATATGTGTATTATGACATGAAGGCAGTCGGGGTTTTTTTTTCTTATTCCTGGAGTTTATATGTACACATTGGCAAGTAAAACTTTTAAACATATTGTATTGATAAGTGCTGCATGTTTAATATCCTACTTCACTATAGATGGACTGTGAGTTTCTTTGCTGAGGTTCATGTCACTATTTACTGTGACTGGGTTTCAGAATAGCAAAAGTATGAACCAACAGATAATATTGTAATTCTCTGATTTTGATTTTAACATCCTTTGTCAAAGTCCTGGATATGGCATGCAGGTAAACTGCTGCCATTTCTGCGGTGGGAATAGTCTCTTATTGCAGTCTTCACCAAAAATCTATTGCAGCATTTTGTGCTTGAGATCAAATTATTCTGTTCTGTGAGGAAAAGCACTAGCAACAATTTCAAAAGGAAAACTTGATTTTTTTTCTAAGCGGTAGCCTCTTGTGTGGGGTGAAGCAGTCCCACTCTTCTATAGTTCCTGGGGTAAGCATCTTCTGATCATCCCTCACCATGTGAGTTACTACTTGAGAATAGGAATTCAGCTCCTGCCTGTTGGCTATGGCTGCTGCTGTGACATCTTTGAGGTTGATAACGCCTGCGTGGGCATGGGGGAAGCAGCACCCAGCAGTATACCTTGACGTTGGTCAAAGGCACTTTTAAAATGTGCCCATGAACTCATCTAAGAAATGTTGTAATTATAATGGTAAATTTTTTGCTAAAGGAAAACAGGTTTTTGTTCACTAAGAAGAAATCTCTTGGTATTTATTTTGAAATATTCTGTAAAATTAGAACTTGCATAATTATCTTCCCTTCCAATTCCTGTTCACTCTTCTAGAATGGCTTTTTAAACGAACTGCCTTTGGGTTTTTTTATTAAAACTAAAATCAGTTTCTGAGAACCATTCAGGTGAACTTCATTAACAGGCAAAGAATAGCATTTTCTGCTCAAATGAAAGGCAGAGATGACAACACAGGTGTTACAGTAAAAAAAGGTGTGCCTTGCTACTGTAAATATTAAAAACAAATCAAAATTTATACATAATTCCTTTTCCTATGTAATACAAGTAAGTTAAGATGCATCCTGAAAATGAAAAGGATATGAACAAAATAACTACCTCACCAGATGATCCCACAACAGCATCCTATGCTGTGCCATTAGAAAGAAGCAAACCATAACCCAAAAAGAGCAGCTAAATTCCCCCAGTGAAGCCTAGGATTTAAAATAAATTTTGCAAGGGGTTGTGCAAAAGACGACCACCAGGCACAGTTCAGTGGATAATGTCACGTAATTGTGACATGTTACTGCTGTATATCAGGAGCGAGCATCTCCCTTGTGCTGTCTCCATCCCTGTAGTGGGTGGCCTCATTCTTTGGCTCTTCTGACTCCTGATTCTTGCTTGCAGCTTGCAATTATATCTGACTGGCAGTCTTTCACAGTCTTCTATTAGCTTCTCCCATTGAGCCTGAATCTAGCAGACTAGGTCAAAAGCTGCCACCAGTAGGAACTTGCTTCAGTGCTTGTATGGGTTGAAGTACAGGAGAAAGCAGAGAGTATCTGGATGTTCTAAGTTTGTTTGTACAAGTAGCATCAAAATATTTGCTGTTTCAATTTGGGATTTTTTTTTTAATTGAGTTAATATCACTACTACTGTTTTTTCAGGAAATACACGCTGTTTGGGGGAGCTGGGGTTGTTTGGCCTGGAGAAGAGGAGGCTCAGAGAAGACCTATCCATCTCTACAACTACCTGAAAGGAGGTTGTAGGGAGGTGGCCTTCAGTCTCTTCTCCCAAGTGACAAGTTACAGGAGAAGAGAAAAGGACCTCAAGTTGCACCAGGGGAGGCTTACGTTGGATATTAGGAAAAATTTCTTCACCAAAAGGGTTGTCAGGCATTGGAATAGGGTGTCCAAGGAAGTGGCTGAGTCACCATCCCTGGAGATACTTAAAAGACATGTAGATGTGGTGCTTAGGGACGTGGTTTAGTGGTGGCCGTGGCACTACTAGGTTAATGGTTGCACTTGATGATCCTAAAAGTCTATTCCAACCTAAACGGTTCTATGATTCTATGAACTACAGATCTTAAATCTTCTATCTCTGTATACAAATTAGTAGAAGATCTTCTAAAAACAGAACTAGTAAAAAAAAAAAAAATCCCTTTTGTAGTATGCCATGCCTTAAAAAAAGTTCCTCGAGGACATTAAGTGAGACAGCTGATAAAGTGAGCTTGGGTTTACAAAGCATTTCATAGAGTCCCTCACTGAAGGATTTGAAAGAAATTAAGTTGCTGTGAGATTAAGGGAAGAGACCCGCATGAATAAGTTACTAAAACTTAGAAAATTATATTAAGAAATAAGCATTTAGTTTTCACAGTGGATAGAGAGCTCCAGTAAAATTCCCTAAGGATTTGTGCTATGTTCTATGCTATTTAAAATGTCTATTAGCAGTCTGGAAAAGAGAGAATTTCAAGAATGTAAAGTTTGCTAGTAATAGTAATTATTGTGGGGAGATAAAGATGAGAGCTGACTATAAAGGGTTGTGAAGGATCTTGCATTACTGAGTGACTGGCCAATGAACTGCTAGAAAACATTAAATGAAGATAAATGCAGTATGCCCATGTGATAAAACAGTACTAAATTTATATATGCAGTGATTGATTCTAAGCTAACTATGCTAGGGTTACAGTAGAGAGCACTATGAAAATCTCAGCTTAATGCTAAATGGAACTGAAATAAAGCATATCAAACACACTTTCTGGGAAAAGAAGACAGTACAAAGAAAAAACCTTCATTATGCCAGCGTATTGATTCATATTTTTTTGCAATTTTTGAACACACTGTGCAGTTCAGGTTTTCCTGTCTCAGCAAGAGTGTAGCTGGATTCATGGAGTTCAACAAGGCCAGGTGCAAGGTCCTGCACGTGGGTCAAGGCAACCCCAAGCACAAGTACAGGCTGGGCAGAGAATGGATCGAGAGCAGCCCTGAGGAGAAGGACTTGGGGGTACTGGTGGATGAAAAGCTGAACATGAGCCGGCCGTGTGCGCTGGCAGCCCAGAAATCCAACCGTATCCTGGGCTGTATCCAGAGAAGTGTGGCCAGCAGGTCGAGGGAGGGTATTTTTCCCCTCTACTCTGCTCTTGTGAGACCCCACCTGGAGTGCTGCGTCCAGCTCTGGAGCCCTCAACATAAGAAGGATATTGACCGGTTAGAGCGAATTGGGCTTCTTCAGCCTGAGAAAGCTCCGGGGAGACCTTATTGCTGCCTTCCAGTACCTGAAGGGGCTACAAGGAAGCTGGGGGGAACTTTTTGCAAGGGCCTGTAGTGACAGGACAAGGGATAATTGGTTTAAATTGAAAGCGGGGAGATTCAGATTGGAAATCAAGAAGAAGCTCTTCCTGGAGAGGGTGGTGAGGCACTGGCACAGGTTGCCCAGAGAAGCTGTGGATGCCCCATCCCTGGAAGTGTTCAAGGCCAGGCTGGATGAGGCTTTGAGCAACCTGGTCTAGTGGAAGGTGTCCCTGCCCATGGCAGGGGGGTTGGAACTAGATGGTCTTTAAGGTCCCTTCCAACCCAAACCATTCTGTGATTAGAACAAGAAGGGTAATAGGTGGAAATGAGTGGTTGGAGACACTTCATCAGGTGCCACTGTGGCTGTGGAGCTCATTCTTACAGGGCATTGCTGGTGCCAGGTGTACATATGGGTTGGGAAAGAACTGACTGGAGATTTTTTTTTTTTAATATATGGAGTGTATGACCTCTGGCTCAGGGAATTCCTGTGCCACAGATTTCTTAAATGCTGGCAGAGTTTTCTAGGGACATATTCCTGTAAGCCCTAGAGAGCTGTGCTGGTGCATGTCTGAGAAGGTGTACTCAGCTATGTAACGCATTCCTATGGGTTTATATCGTCAGTGCACGAAGAAAAGGTGTTAGATTTATCCCCAGGATCAGAAACCCTCTTCTGCTTCCCAATCCTGTCTCAACCTTTGGACCATTTTCCCTGTATTACATTTTGACAACCTGATTAGCATGTAACTACATTACTTGAACTCAAACTGAGATTAAGATGTATTTTGTACTGGTTTGAAATTATGTGCCAAGGGTTTTGTAATTCAAGCACTGTCTTCAATTTACTAAGATTTAAAAAGCTCTATTTCCAAAGGATCACAAGATGATCCTACATACAGAAACACAAGAAAGTCTGCTAAAAATTTATCCAGAGACAATGTCTGTTCATGCATGTTTGGGTGATCATGCAGTACATGTCATGCTGACTAGTCCCAACAGCTACAATATTAATTTTGGTGGTTTTGTTGTTATTAATAGTTTAAGAGTATAGTTCTTAATCTGCTGAAGTGGTGGAAACACACGCTCTGGCCATCAGTTTGAGGGAATTTTCTTTTCAGAAAGCACATATCTTTTGCTGGAAACTGCAGTTTATAACTGCAAATAGAACCTTATGTTAAATTCAGTGAAATTTTTACAATCAATCTATGATTCAAATGTACATGTTTGTGGTGACAAACTAGGACCTGGAGGAGAAATTTGAGAAAAACTTCTATGTTTTGCACTTGGAAACTACAGCTTTGTTGAGAAACCTGTCAAACAAATTTAATGCAGAACTGTACTTTCTTCCTATGCCATGACTGAGTGACTCTGTTTTACTTTCACAGCTAAGGCTTCACAAATAGTGAGTAGTTCAATAAGGCAGAGGACTATTTGTACATACACTAAGAATATCCTTCTAATTTGGAGAGTGAGTTATTGATCCCTGCAAGAAAAGAACAATTTTCATAGTTTTGTGAGAGCTATGAGCACATCTTTAAAACTAGCCTTAGGGTAAGAACTAGGAGAAAATTAAAGCACTTTCTGAAATACTTCACCAACCATCTCCTAGAAAATGACCCAATCTGCTTGATCATTGGAAAAGACAAAACTCCTTAATGGCTAGCATCAGCTGAAGCTGGTTCAGAATGTGCTTTGGCCGTTGCTGCTAAAAATTCCTTTTCTGAAGAGGTATGTGAACAGTCATTAAGCATTAATATCGACAAAGAAAAATGCACTAAACATAAAGACAGTGTGATTAAAAAGATATTTCTACAATGTAATTCAGTGACATGGAGTTGCATATTTTTGTTCATCTTACTAAGGTTTGAATTTCCTTTTATGTTTCTATGCAGACTATTATTTAGAGAGAAAAGAATAACTCTTAAAAATCCCCAAGTTACTGAGTGCACAATAGAGTGCTGCAAAATGATCTGTGAAATTCGGCTGAGTATCAGGCAGAGCATTCATTCTTTCTTGAAATGTCTTCCTTAAACTGCAACAAAGGAAATTGCATCATGCATTAAAAAAAAAATCTGTACACTAAGATGTCTGTTTCACACACACACCACCTCCTCCCCCCATCCCCATCTGTGCTTAAAATAGCAATAACAACCTTGGTGCAGGGCATTTCTGCCGATTAATAACCGGCCAGGGTTAATGGCCCTCAGCAGTGCCTCGGGCCATCAACTCCTCCCAGCCAGTCATTACTCGCTGGGAAATGCCCTTTTCTGGGTAGTTATTGTTTTACTATTAGGATGTAGAAGTTGCCATTGGATGGGGAGAAAATGACCTTGTGACAATGTTAAAAAATAAACCCCCAAATGGCAAAATTTTAAAATTATTAACAGTCAGTGATCCATCAAAATTAAAATCTAAAGTTTGTAGTAATGTCAAAATTCTGATAACTTTATTACCTGTGCAAAACATTTATCCCCAAATTCTCACCAATTCCCATTTCATGTTTGTCACAGGCAATTGGATAATTACAAAATTTGATATTTTAAAATGCATAATAGCTTTGACATTCATTTATACTGGCTGTGATATGATTTGAGTCTTTCATGAGCCACTGAGTGTATGTGATTTAGATAATTCTACTTTTTTCTTTTTTTGTAATGTATATTACAATAACAATAAGAAAGCAAATGTATACCTGATAAAAGTAGTAAGTATATGCTGTTCTTGTAGCCCATATTCTGCACTTAATTTCTGTGTTGTGGTTTACATTTTAGGCATTCTGCTAGAGCTCTAATTAAGAAAAACATGAAGGCTAGGTTTATATTTGAAAGGCTTGCTCACATACTTATGTAGGCTAGGCATACTAAAAATAAAATTGCATCTCACCGCTGTCCTGGCAGAACCCTAGTGTAGATGCAGTTATACCATCAAGCAGTTTATTTTTGTTCAGGAGCATGTAAAGAGTTTATTTTACTGCTATGAACTCTGTCAGTAGTAGGGAAGCTGGTTCTATGCAGACATGTTCTGGTTTAGATGAGAAAGGCAGAGGGACATGCTTGAATCTATCACAATTAGAGCCAGCTTTTCAGTCTGACTGACAGCAGCTGGACTGTATCCCAGCCTCCTGTGCTTTCTGGGGAGGGGGGTCTACAGAAAGATCTCAAATTCAGAGCAAAATATGGGAATAAAGTGTTCCAAGATGGGTTTTTTCCTTATCCACTGAGAGGAACATGTAAATTAGCAGAATTCTTAGTGGGCTCTGAACTGATCTTAATCTACACCCTCAACATTACTGATAGCTTCTAAACTTTTAATGCACGTTAAGTTTAAGAACTATGATCGTGAACTTTTATGTAGTCTTTTTCACCCAACTTTTCATCTCTGTTGCATTTCCATATTCTAGATCTCAGCTCACCCTGGTTTTATATTGCTTGTAACTCCTAAATCAACAGTAACTTGTTTGTACGTCTAAAGCTTGTGTGCATATCTAGTGGAGATGAGATATTCCTTTAAATGTTGAAGGAGAAATGTGACAATAAGTACTTATTTTCTGAACACTTAAATCCAAATAAATATTTTAGAGGCTTCTTTCAAAGCGGCCTACTTACTTTGTTATCAGTTGTGTAGATTAAATGTGAAATGTAGATTAAATGAAAACAACAGAGTACTTTTCTATCCTATTTCCTGCTGGTGCAACTCTCAGTCTCAAAACTCCCAGGAAGAATGCTTTTTCACTGGTTTATTTTTACATCTTTCTCATATTTTTTAAGCTCAGGTTTCCTAATCTATTTCAAGTTTCATTCTCTTTTAATTGTCTGTGTTTAGCATTTTTGTTATAAAATTGTAGTTATGTTGTTTCTGTCTATACATAACAGCTAGTTAAGTCTTAGGTTTGAAAAAAAATATTGAAGGTCTATAGCTAAATTTCTGGGTAACATTTCTAAAAATCTTGCAGTGTAAGAATCTGATAGACATTCTTAGACACGCCAGTCTTGGCCACCTAGACATTTATGAGAGGTATACCTCCATATTCAAACCTGAATACACTTGCAGAATAAATCAGTTATCTGTAGCTCAGGTGAGAGTATCTAGAGGTGAATTTTACATGTACACCAAATTCTTATCTGTGAGCATTGTGTGCATCTCAAGGTGGGCATTCAAAATGGGTGTAAATCACATTTGCATTCTCTTAATGTGGTACTAGAACAAATGTTCCTAGAAGGAACTTTGTGCCTTTGATGCTGCCAGAGGCATCCACATTTCACCTGATTTATTTTCAGTTTACCTTTTTGGGAGCACACATACTCACTGCTGGGTCATTGATAAAATCTCTCTAACATTAGGTAGCAATTGGTCTTACAGTGCTTTCAATTGAATGACACTATAATCCTATAGAATACTCAATGCATTTTAATTCTGACGTGTCCAATCACATAGCACTACGATGAACAAGTTAGATAATTGTGTTAAATATGCAAATAGTTAATGAAAATAGTGAGGCCTCTTTCAGTTTCTCGGCAACTTCAAATAATCTTCCCTAAAAAATGAAGAGGTGGGTGGAACTGGCAATTGAGGAGGAAAGATTAGTCAGAAGGTAGCTGCCAACTTCCAGCCTCAATTTTATATTTTCTTTGCTGCTGGAGTGTAGCCAAAAAACTACTTGGGTCACCAGATGTTACAGCTAGCTACATTATAACATTATAATGTCTGCATATAAAAAAATAAAGCTACCCACTCACGAGATATTGTGATGGTATCTCAGGTGGGAGCGCTGGAGACCTGCCATCATGAGGTTTGGTGATAGTGTGTTCACTGAATTTTTGACGCATCTGGGAGATACCAGCGGATAATAGGAGGGGTATATGGGGTGATCGCGTTCAACAGAAAACGTGTATTTTCATCTTCACTTCTTGAAGAGTTCTGTGCCTGACAACAAGTACAGTTTCTTTCTTTGAGGGACTATTTTAATATAATTTTCACTATAGAAATATCCATATATGAAACATTTTTTCAGAATAAAAATATTTCTTTGTAAAAGTTTTCATGTAGTCCATAAAACATGTTTCTTGCTGGCCTCGCCTTCTTATCGTACCTCTTTTCCCTTTTAAAAAATTCCTAAAATATGTTACTGGCATGAAGATAATTGAGTGCTAATTTATTGCTAATCATACGAAAAGCACAACAAGAATTAATTTTGTATAAGAAATGCTACTGTTGATACAGGTTTATCATTAAATGAGCTAGGGCTCCCATTAGCAAGGGCCTAATGAGAAAGAGGTCAGGAGGGCTGACCTTCCACCAGGTCAGGGATGGCTCTTGTTCATTTGGAAAGGTGAAAACTGGGTAGAAATCAATGAATGTATGTGAGTTCATCTCGTATTTGCTTTTGTTGTGGTTTAAGGTTTGTGTGTGAGGGAAGTGGATGGCATGTTGTAGTTGTGGAGATGGCCTTGCTGATGGGCTGTGGGTTCTATCTGTCTCTCAAAAGCAAACGGGTCTTATTAGAAAGCAGAGCTGTATTAGCTCGGATAGTGGCAGAAAAAGTCAAGCTGAAGTCTGTATTTGCTTTAGCATGCAATGAAGTGGGAGAACAAGATCTGAAGGTAGCTGACAAGGAAGAAAAATACACTGGTCCTGCAAGATCACGAGGACTGGAAGGGATCTTTCTTTCGGTCTGAATCCACTCATTTGCTTCACAGAATCAGTCTACAGCCCTTGAACATATTTGTGTCCAGTTGGCTTCGCCTCTCAAAGCGGCACCCTGCAGGGAGTTATCTGTGCTAGTTTGAGAATAAACCATAACAATTAGTGAGGCGCTCAAAGAACTGTATTAAAAAGGACTATGTGTGTATCTGGGCAGATAATTCGATGAGAGAAAAAATTCTAAAGGTAGAGGAAAAAAATCCACAAATTTTTGTTGCCTTTTGCCAGCCTTGTTTTCTATGTGTGGTCTTAAGAATCAATAATGTGTGAGCACCCTGGTGTAAACCTTTTGCTACAGGTCATAGCATGTGTCTGAAATATTGTAGAATTAGATATATCCTTTTTCTGTTAGCTTCTCCAATACTGTATTGGCCTCCTCTCCTTTCTCTTTATATTAAGTCAGTGTGGAAAGTACAGAACTACGGCTGGGGCATGGCAGATCCACAAGGGCTTTGCAGGTATTGCTTTCTGAGAGCACTGCTGAAAATGAGTATGTCTTCACTCTCCTCTTGGATTCAGCCTCCGTCTTTTTCTTTCAGTAATGTGTATTTCTATTCACCTGTGTGCTTGTTTTCGCTCATTACCAAGGAGACTAAAGGTTGAACTAAGATAGGTTTCCTATGCAAAATAAAATCCCAAAGATTCTATCAAATTTCTAAGGAAGTCTTTAGCTACATGGGTAATTTTCCATGCAATTTGGTGGGTTTACCTGAAGCACTGGAATTTTCAACGGTGTATCATAAAATGGATGTAGTTTTTCTAATCATGTAAAATATTTGAGTTTCCCTGAAGTGTTTCATGTAAGTGCTGTATTTTCTTTCATTAAACATCTGCTTTGGGGAACTTATATTCTATGTTACATTTTTCAATCTTCAAGAATTGCCACATCGTAATTAAAGAGTGACACGAAGCATGGGAGGTACAAGTGCATCAGAAGGTCTCTTTTCTTTCTGTCCATTCATTTTGCTTTCATATTTTAATAGAAAGTCAGCTTCTTAGTTATCCTCACTTTTGATGTGCATGATCTGTGCCTACACATTTATGTCTACAAGCAGACCCAAGGACATGGTAGCTCAATTCTTGCCCTGATGGTGGCTGATATGATGCTGAGTCTCACATGGAAGAAGAGCAGTTTACAGCACCAAGATCTTTCCTTGCTTTCTTACAGGTGCCGCCAGTCCTAAAGAGCAATCTGTATAGCTTCGTACTCCCATCAAAGTGACAGCAGCATTCTGTTACTTTACAAAGAAATGGGTTTGTTCATAACCCTTGGCTTTGATTTGTCTGAGGACATTAGATCCTAACAACTCTAGACCCTAATTTGAAGCTATATCCTAGTGTACTCCACTGATATCCATCAAATAATCTCATTAAATAGAAGGAATCTCATTGATAGAAGTGGAGTCATCATATGAAAATAATTTCCTTTGAAAATAAGTGTCTGCGTTTAGCCTGAGAATCTTTCTTGTTACCAGTTTGTGCTGATTTTTTGTGTGTGCTTGGGTGAGCAAACGCTAATATTTTCAAATTCTTATCATCAGCTTTGCTAGACTTATTATGTGCTGATAATGTTTGGTCTGTTTTTCTGTCTCATTTTTGACTTCACTATGAAAAACAACCTGGAGATCTCAATATAAAGAGATAAGGTGAAGATAGGACTTTATTTAGAAGGTTTGATACACAAAGATAGCAAAATAATAAACATTCTAATATCCCCTACTTGTCTTATTTTTATTTATTCAAATTATCTTGAAAGTATTTTAATGCAAGTTAAGAAGGAACACAATGAATGGTCAGAGATTGTTAAACTCTCCACTCCTCGAAAAAAAATCAGAGAACAGGAGCTGAATTATAGGTCAGCAATATCAAGACATTCTGCACTGCTTATCTTCATCATGCTGAATCTTTTTATTAAGGCAGAATAGAAAGAATAGATTTATGGACTGAAGGTACAATATTTAATATTTCCATATCCATCTAGATTGACAGTTCCTACTGACATGAATTTCCCAGGAGAGACAGTGTTACTGGTGTCAGTGGATGGCATCATTTACTTCAATGTTCCGTTATTAAATTGATAACAAGATAATTCCTCTGCTGCTCAGAGATGACAGGGTTTACAACTGTTAACTTTCTTATTGCTTAGGATTTGATGTTCTAGGTGGTTTTTAATAAGAAGCTTATTTTTATTTCAGTTATGCAATAAATAAAAAATTACAACAAGAAAGTACAGAAAAAGATCTGGTTGGGTCTAAAAGGCATCAAAATCAGGCTGTTTTCTAGAGACTTATTTTTACAACAGTATTTGTGCTTCCGTTGTTTTTTAATACTGCAGATTTAAGCGTGTTGGGCAATACAGAGTATTTGCTGTAATCGTACTCTTGTGAGGTGGGTGTTAGAAATGCTCTGTACATTGGTAATTCTGGCTGGATGATTTTGAGAATGATCGTTTCATCAGCCAGCAGCAATTTGGAAAAGCAGAGGACTGCCACAAGTGGCACTGGGTGTCAGTAAGCCTCCGAGAGTCTTTCTGCTGGCAAGATGTGGCATAGCTGTGACTTGTCCTGAACCTGACGTTGTGAGAGGCAGGGCTGCAAAGGCAGGCGAGTGGTGCAAGTCTTAATAAAGTGAAAAATCAACTCAAAGTCCTCTGGTGCTGTGGTTTATTCCCTTGCTGCTCACTCTTTGCTACTGAGACTGCATTTAAGAGCTATAGGGCAGGGCCGAATATGGCCTATGGTCCATATGTTTCATTTTTTCGTGAGTGCAAAAAATATGAGAAGTCTATATGGAGCATGTGTTTTTCAGTTAGATATTTCAAAGAGTGTTTATAGTGTCATTGAAATAGCTAAGGAGTGCTCAGTAAATGATTCTTTATTAATTTTTCACCAAGTGCCTGGTGGACCACATTCTCTTCTGTGCAGGACCTTCAGGAAATGCTCTTGTTAAGGTGTGCGGGTGAGAGATGACGGGGATCAGAACTGAGTGCACGTACCCTTCATTCAGACAGATGGTGGATTTTAATGCTGTGAAGTAATAGTTCAGCTGCCAAGAAGGTCTCCTGTCCTAATATGCTGGCGTAGAAGCCAGGTGTCTCTTTCAGTGGTGTGTGATGGAGTAAATGTTATTTCTGCCATTGTTTTAGGAGGACTGTATCTGCAGTGCCAAACTTTTTTCTAGAAAAAGCTTCCTGAGGAATTTTGGTTGAAAATGTTTGGGTTTGTTCAGACTAAGCAGGTCGGTGGCAAGGGTATCTGTGTTATTGGGAAGAAGAAACATGTCTTGAAAGGAAGATTGGGGTCTTTCCATCTGACCCAAACACCTTCTGAAGTTTAGATTGATCAAGATTAATTCTGTGGGCATTTGAAATCTGTTTTTTAATGTAGTCTTAAATCTCAGCACCCTCTACCCACAGCAATTATCCTGTTCCATATCTCTCCTTCCCAAACAGGTAGCTCTCACAAAACCTGTCCTTCAGCCTTCTTGAAAGTTTCTCTTGATTTTACAGCTTTCAGGGAAATGGTCTCTTAAAGATGGTGTTAATAATCTCTTCTATTTCTGCAAGGGCTGTGCGCACCAAAACTAAAATCCTGGAGATCTTTTCAAGTGTTTGAGAAAGCAGAAGGATGTGTAGGTTGGGGCTAGCAGCAGTGTGTAAACAGAGCATCTATAGACACTTGGTGCAGAACTGTCAGGCAGGGAAAAGAAAGCAGAAATTATATGAGTGGGGAATCATCTGAAGTGCAGGGAGATTATTCACTGACCTGGAATAATACGTTAGGAACAGATATAGGCTATGGCCTGTATTAAATGACCAAAATAAATATGATTATTACAGGCATGAGGACAGATGACTCTGATTCCTTTGGGTCTGTTGAGAAATTTTCTTAAATTTGCATGAATTGACAGTGTTCACATTTAAATCCAGCACCCTGAGATTTTTTTTTTTTTCAGACTCTTTGAGTGTACTGAAATGCCTTTATTCCCTGCAGAGCAGTACAGGACAAATGGTAATTGTCTACCTGGAGTTTTACTGCTGTCTGTCATTAAATAGATGTTTTCAGCATTGTCTGACCCAAATGAGGCCCAGTTATTTTTTTTCCTCCTTCCTTTTGTTTTGCAACCTCTTGCAGTGAATTCTGTGTGTTAGTGTCACATTAAAGGGTAAAGTAATTTGGCAGAAAATAAACCCCCTTGTGTTCCAGCTTGTCCTCAGGTACCAGAGGGGCTGGAGACAGCTGGGGTTAGACCCTGCGTGAAACTCAGTCTGGCACTATCAGTCCGGCCGTGTTCAATACGATGAACCATCACGATTCGGGACTCACTCACAGCACGCTGCTCTCCCGTCCAGTCGCACTCCACGGTATCACGCAGCCAGTAAAGAGTTGGCAGCGCCCAATAAGAGACCTCTTGAAAACATACACAGTGGTGAACCTCATTTTTTTTTATTTCTTTGAATGCTATTTCATTGCTGAGACATCCACATAGAAATGATGGAAGAGGAAAAAAAAATTTCACAAAGGAAATAGATTTAAGCTTCCAGGGGATTATTATAAATAGGGAGAAAAATTATTTTAAGGATTATGAGAAGTACCTTCTCAATGTCTTTTTAAGCAGAACAAGTACTAATGCATTAGTTACACAACTGTGGGAAACGTAGCTTTTTACTAGGTGCTTTACAGTATATGCTTCTTATAATCGCATCCTAAATGCCATGTAGGATCCACATTTCCACCCTGCAACTTTAATAGCTTTAAAACTTTAAAATCATATACCCTCCCTGTTTCATCTCTTACCCCTCCAACCAAAAAAAGTTTTATTGTAGACTTTCTTCTATGAATGATTGAGAAAATCCTGTACACACATCCTGTACACCTGTCTGATGTTAGAAACATGCATTTGTCCCTTTATAAGCATTTGGCGAATTTATCTTTCACCTTGTATAATGTCAGGATGTACAGACCTTGTCTAGTGACATTTGTCACAGTGATTATCAGGGTGGGAGCAGTGTCTGCAGTGCTGCCGTGCTCCTTGATGCAGGGCAGAGTAGGAAGGAGCACTCCGCAGCCGGCAAAATAGCAGTTTGGATGGAGAAATAACAGCACATGCCAGCTGTGCTTCTGATCTGGAAAAGGAATGGGCCAGGAATCCCTCTGTGCTTCAGTCGTACACAGTTTCCCAGGCAGCCCTCACTCAAGGTATGACAAAGCTGCCATTTAGTCAACCTTCATTTACCTTTTAGTAAAGTTTATCAGCAGCTTCGTTATTGTAAGATCTATCAGTAGTCTACTAAGCTGGGTAAACTTGGTGCAGCCTTGTACCTGTGTTTCAAACAGCTGTGATTAAACTCATGTCACGGTTCCACTGCAAATTTGAGGAGTCAAGAGGAAAGGGGATGCTCCTGCACTGGGCCAGGCACTGGACTGTTACGAGATACTAGTTGTTTGGGGCTATTAAAGTTGCAGAGTGGTAAAGTGGTGCCTACATGGCACTGTAGGCAAAGATGTAAAATAAAAAAAAGATAGTGAGAAGATGCTGAGAAGCTCAAATGTGATACAATATCTGCTCATTACTTTCAAATAAAAACTGATTTTTATCACTTGTTACTTCTCTCTTTCTAGTGAATAGGAGATAATATTCTATGTTTTCCTTCTAAATTCCCTTGGGTGATTTTAGGAGTAGATTCAAACATCACACATGATGCCCCTAAATGCCCACATGTGTGGTGGTGTTTTATTTGTTTGTTGTTGTTTGGTTTTGTGTTTGGGTTTTTTTTTTTAATAGTCATGGGCATTGACTCCAAATGAAAAGACTGTAGAAGCATTTTGGGAAAGGATAGTCATTTGAGAAAGGACAGTTATGTTAACATGGAATGCTGGAGGATCTGTTTCCACCTAGGAATTAAGTTTCATTTCAAGTTCTAAGAGAACACTGGGGGGGAAAAAGGAGAAAAAAACACTACTACTTTTAAATTTTCATTATTCCCTCTGAGATCATGATTTTCATGTGAACAGTCATGGCAGAAATGTAATTTTTGTTTTCAGTTATTTTTGTTATTTTAAACCACTGCTTCTGCTAAAAGTATGTACTTAAATGTGAATGCTAAAACTAATCAACATTAAATAAACATGTCTTAATTAACAGCTTCTTGAAACATCACAGATCTTGTTCCTCCTCTTCTGTACACTCCCATCAGAATTTTCAAATTTCTTTAAAAACACTGGACGTAACCTAACTCAGCTACATCTGAATATAATCAACTTCCCTTCTTGTCTTAACAACTTTGTCTGCTGGATTAACCTTATCTGGCAATTAACTACCACCAATTGCTCTACCTCCCCACTCCCTCTCCCAGTGGAAGAGGGTCAGAGCGGAAAAAGACAAGGGAAGCTTGTAAAAGTTAAGAACTATTTAATTATATAAATGAAACTTACAAACTAACAATGCTACTGCTAATAAGTAATTAAACCAACAGGAAATAGAAGATATGATACAGAATCTCACCACCCGTGGACCTACACAG
The DNA here is from genome assembly GCF_000690775.1 of Eurypyga helias. Classification (NCBI taxonomy): domain Eukaryota; kingdom Metazoa; phylum Chordata; class Aves; order Eurypygiformes; family Eurypygidae; genus Eurypyga; species Eurypyga helias. The sequence continues at coordinate 33,605 of NW_010246719.1, forward strand.
CCAGATTCCAAAAAAGCAAGCAAAATCCAAGCGGAGAGAAAAACCCCCCCAGCCCACAAAGCCCGTAAGCAGGAAGAAGGAAAAATTCCAACCCCCTCCACTCAGCCTACCAAAAGATGCTGCATCTCTGCTGAAAGCCTGCTACAATCTAACCAAAGCCTCTAAGGACCCAGCTATTAGCTAGCCCAAAACCAAATCCCCACCCCCAGGGCCACTTTCCCGCCTTGGAAACCTCAGACCTTGCAAACTGACCACTGCGCTTGATGTATCAGGGAATGAAACAAGATCCTGCGGGCAGGCCAGCTCTCTGTAGGAGAGCAGCTCGTCCCTGCCCGAAACCAGCACACCTGCTGGGTTAAAAAATGTAGCAGAGCAGCTTGTCCCTGCCCGAAACCAGCACACCTGTTGAAAAAACTTGTTTTAAAGCTGAATTGTGTAGACTTCTGATATACTTTGGCTTGTACTGCAACTATGAAAATCCTTATCACGTCAGTGTCCAAGTTGCTTTTTGGGGGGTTTTTGTTTGTTTGTCTGTTCGTGTTTTGTTTTGTTTTAGCGTGGGGGGTTTTTTTGGGTTTTTTTTTGCTTTAGTTAGTTTATGAAAAGTGTGAATTTGACAAGATAGGATTTGATTTCTAGCTAACTTCCAGTTAAGTAATATTTTAACTAGTTTCTTACTCTACATTTTTCTCATATATAGCCTACTTTCTTAAACTGATTTTTCACAATTTGTATTTAAAAAAAAAAGTAATTTTAAAGAGATCTATGTTTATTTCCAGAGTAGTCCAATTTTCTTGATTATTCAAATAGGACATAGAGCAAATTAGATTTCATAAACATTTGACCTATAGAGCTATATAAGGTTTTTCACAATAGAAAAAAGTATGGTATAGGAGACAGAGGGGTTTTTTTCTCTGTTAAGAGGGGAATAAAAGTATAGCCAGTAATGATTGTGTGCATTTAATGAAATATTTGGTCTTATGTTTATGCTAGATATGCACACAAATGGATACCTTCAGGCAAGACAGGCACTTCAACAAATGCTTTCTTTCTCAAAAGTCTCCCATCTTAAAACATCAGCCAGAAGGGTGGATGAGTAGGTAGTCTGCAAGTAGGTGGGTGGTAGATTGATAGGTAGCGATTCATCAGAGCAAAATAATGGAAATGATGATAAGTGGTATTGTCTTTGTAAATTAATAGATTGTAACCTCACTATGTCTGATTTTCTCCATAGCTACCTTCCTTTTTAAAGTATATTTCCCCTCCCTTCTAAAGATATTAAATATTTCATCCTTCTTATATAGACTGACAATATAAATTGTGGAGGTTACATTTTCCCACAATTGAGTATATTGGACAATTTTTCTACACTAGATTTTTCAATATTCTGCTTTATATGAATGACTCATTAACCCTCAGCATTATGGGAAAGTTGAACAGAAGTGTTATACTAACTGAGAGTGACAGGCTAAGCTCATCCCAGATAATAATGCTGTCAGTAAAACTTGTTTAGAAAGCAAAAAAGATTTAAACCAAATTTCATTCTACCTTTGAATCAAACAATGTGAAATTTTCATATGTTTTACAGAAGAGGGCCAAATAAACAGGAGTGTGGCAATATGTTTTTCTGTTCTCCTCTCCTGGTGTTTCTTGTGAACACAGACTGAGCCAATAGTGTTAGAACTCAATAGAAATCCATCCAGAGTTCTGTGATTTCTTTTTCTGATTTAATCCTTTAGCTGCTGCAACATAGGTCTCCTGCTTTTTTTCTTGCAAACCTCATCTTGTAAACTCTTGCCCTTACGTCTTACCTACCCAAGTACTTCTGGTATTGTATAAATAGTAAATAACTTACTTTCTCTGACCTCAGAAACAGGGTTTATTGACTCTTTCAAAAATCCAGGACAGCCTTTGTTCTCACTTTATCGTATGACTAAGAGAATGCAAACCCCTGTATGAGTTTGACTAGATGTGCTGGTTTTCTTGAATGACTTTAAAAATAGGGGTAAAATAGATGACTTTGTATATTATTTTTCACCCCTAGTGAAATATACAGCTATAGTTCACTGTGCATGCTACTAGTATACAGCTGGTGGTTCCCGTATGCAGGTAGCAGTAGTTAATGTCTGGAGTTACAGTAAGGTACTATATTACAAAATCTGGTGACATGGCTTAAAATGATTGTGTATATATCCTTTCCAGATTCTGATTGCCAGTATCATGTGCAGCTATAACAGGGAGGACTGGACTGAACTTTCAAAAATGGCTAAGGTAATGGTTTCATAGATGTGTTTCTACAGCTTTTTTTTTATTCTCCTTAAAAACAAGACCTGCAGTAAAGACTTTCTTAAAAGAAATAGATTCAAAGTGAAAAATGAGAATTTAAAGCATGTTCATTATAATTTGCTTATTCTGTGTTTTCATTAAAATGATAGAAATGTAAATTTATAAGAAATCTGTTCCATAAAAATGGTGCCTTAGATTTTTAAGCAGTACGTGGAAAACCTTTGGTCTTTGAATCTGTATACTTTTTATTTGCATTTTAAGCAAATTGTATATTATGACGGATGCCCTAATAAAATTTAATTCTACCTTTGAGAGCCTAACTTGATCTTACCTTGCCTACAGGCACGCTAGTTTGACAGCACCAGAAGAAATTTTGAATATAAAACTCTTGAATATTTAACGTATAAAAGGCTCATTTAATGCTATTCGGGTTTTAATATAGACTTTCAAAAATGATAGCAGAGAAAGCCAGCATATATAATAGAAGACATCAGGCTTCCTGTAATATAAACCCAATGTTACACGAGTGCAAACAGACTATACACCTGAAATTTTGATTCAATTTGAAGGAGAAAACTATTTAAAAACATGTACCTGTGTCCTTAGGAATAGTATAAGAAATACTTGATTAAGACCACAATAATTTCATTTAGAAATGTGTCTTTATCTGAATGTAATACAAAGATGTTATTTTTAAATAAACGTGGTTTTTTTCCTTGTAAAGTATCTAGAGGAAATAAAAAGCATAGTTTCAGATTAATAAAGGAAGGTGTTAACAAATTTAATCAAAGAAAAAAAATTAGCTTGTCATTATTGCTAACATTTGGTCAGATTTAGATGTTTTATACATTTTCTTTTTTTTTAATATACATGTTTTTATATATGGATATGGACATCGTTGTTCCTTTATTCACAGTGTCCTAAGCCTTCCTATGGTGATGTGGGAAGACAATTGCTGTTTTCTTTGGGGATTTTAAATCTATGAAGAAAAAAAATCACTTTGGGGACTTACAGAAGTGAAATTAAGTGTTATCAGTAATTGGCTTGGTGATCTTCAACACCGTTGAACTTCCATTTTATACCTGTATTTACCTAATTGACCATGAAATCTTTTGTGGAATCCATGCTTGACAGGAGCTGTAACGCTTTTAAACTGACTAAGATGGATGGCTTTATTGTGCTATTTGCTCCTCTTTTTAATCCAGTGGCATTGCTATCCACTTTAAGACAGATATTTCCAATCTGTTTGTATTTGTTACCCTTTTAGGGAAAAAAAAATATTTAAACGTACTCCATAGTGTGTAACATTTGTGATATAACTTTCTTCTGCAAAGTAGTTGTCAATCTCCACTCTGTGGAGAGCAGCACACTTGTCTGGGGCACTCTCCAATGCAGAGCTGAAGAGCAGTGGCATTTAGTCGCATGCTTAGGATCCTACCCAGAAGGTAATAGATGTGGCTTCCCAAAGAACAGAAGCCCCAGAAGGTACCGCAGTGCCTCTCAGCGGAGGACAATCTATTCAAACAAAAGGTCAGCTTGTCACGGGGGCCGACAGCGCCAGCAACAGCACGGCATGGCCGGGCTACTGGAGCTGGCCAGGATGGGGAGACTTCCTGAAAGTGATGGATGGCTTCTCCCCTGCTCGCACGCCCGGAGAAAAAAAAAACCGTGGACACAGGAAAAGTTACTCCAGTTCAATAAGCAAATCCAAAATGTAAATGCAGAACAAAATCCTAGTTAAAACCACATGGAAGGCAACAGGAGAGGTCCTCGTCTCAGGCCAGAGCAGTTCAGC
>NW_010246719.1:37787-40859 GCF_000690775.1 Eurypyga helias
GTGTGCTGCCCTTGTACACCTCGGCTCCTTTGCCTTTTTAATTGTAGCTAATGGGGGATGCTGAAGAGAAATTATCGTGAATGTTTGTATAGACTCTTTTTAATCCTCTCTTGTGTGACTTCAGAAACAAAAATGTTTCATGACAAAAGCTGTGGCACGGTACAGGGACCTGCAGAAAATTTAGAGGCAATTTTTTAAAGGAGAAATTTAGTACTGAGTCACAGTTCTTCAGAGCACACAAGCAGCTGGATAACACTGGCTACGAAACATCACTGTCAGTGCTGCCCTAAGGTCCTATAATTTCATTTCATTTTTTAACATTTTCCAGAACCAACCCTTTATTGTGCTTGTCTCTTTTTAACTTATTCCTTAATTTCCTTGGTAATTTTGGGAAACCACATCAGTTTTTAATTTTTTTTTTCTGTAATGATCAACACATTTCTTTTTCAGGCTATCCTAAACATAGCTTTCTCTCTTAAGAAAAAATAAAACTCATCTCTAAGGAAATCTATTGAACATTTTTTTGTGGTTTAACCTTGCCTAGCAATTAAGTATCGCACAGCCACTTGCTCACCTCTCCTCCCTCCTACAGTGGAGGAGGAGAATCAGAGGAAAAGATAATGAAGCTCATGGATTGAGATAAGAACAATTTAATAATTGAACATAAATTAAAATAGTGATGCTAATAATATTAACAATACTACTACTAAGTAATTAAAATAATAGAAAATGAAACATAAGATACACTAGCTGTTGACCAATACACAGCCAGGTCCCGAGTAGCAAGAGTCAGAGCCAGAGACCGATTGCAGCAGAGTCTGAGTGAGCCCACGAGAGCAATAACACCGGAGTCTGAGCAAGCCCCACGAGCAAGAGAGCAACCTAGAAAGCCAGCCGACCCACCACCTAACGAATGAATAAAATGAATGGGCTAACCCATGAACAAACGAGCAAATGACCTAAATGAACAAACTACAGCCCCCTGGCCTACCCCTGGCTTATATACTGAGCATGACATGCTATGGAATGAAATACTCTTTCAGTTAGTTTGTGAACTGTAACACCCCCCACGAACCCTAACCCCTCAATGCTGGTAGCAAGAAAGTTGGGAACACAGGTGCACTATCAGAAGCTGAAAAAGTCCTTGAATTGGTGCAAACACTCCTTAGCACCAACTACCAAACACCAGTGTTATCACTACTCTTCTCAGGGCAGATCCAAAACATAACCTTATACCAGCTACTGTGAGGAAAATGAACTCTGTCCTGAATAAAACCAGCATAAACATGAACAGTAAGTGCTACAGGAAAAAAGTACGTTACTTGAAGTTAATCTTGCTTTTATTTTCTTTCCTTCTGCATGTTTCATAGGTTGCTGGAGCAGATGCACTGGAGTTAAATTTATCGTGTCCTCATGGTATGGGGGAGAGAGGCATGGGCCTGGCCTGTGGGCAGGTAGGACTGCAACTGTAATCTCTTTCATGTCTCTCTTCAGCAATCCTGCACTACCACACTGATAGTTACACCTCAGGGGAAAGACATAAGCAGCAGATTACTAGTTTGAGATTTTTGGGTTGAATATGTTTAAATATTTAGTGCTGAAAGCAAAAGAAAAAAAGAAGACAGAAGCTGAGAATATACAAAATGCTTAGTTTTGCTGAGAACAAAAATGCATTATGTATTTGACAAGGAACAAGTTGAAAACAAATAATTTCTGAAAAGCACTTGGACAGAATTTGTTGGTTTCCATTTCAGTGCCCTATAGGGTATCTTTTAGACCACAATCCAGTAACTACTGCATGTATCAGTAATGATTTTGAAGGACGTGAGATGTACACACATTTGATTTCACAATTTTTAGCATATGAACCTATCTGTACTTCAGATTCACAGAATAGTGCATACATTCTGGTAGTGCCACCTACAGTTAACGTCTTCTCTTGTAAGAGTCTGTGTTCTGTAACCTATAGATCTGATGTTTTACACAGTTTAGGTTGGAATCATCCGTGTCTGATATGTCTGCCATGTAGAAATGTGATGCAGAATTTATCAATATGCCCTGTGACTTCAGTTAGGAGAATGTGTGTTGTTTTGCCCATGAAAAGAAAAAAAGTTGCATGAAATTCTTATACTAATATCCTTTTGAAGTTTTCAAATTTTTACATGTTTTGGTTATGGTTTCTAATTTGTTTTCTCTCTGAAACATGACCAAATGTGGTGAACCTGGAAGTCTCTGAAAAATCTTGGTTTGCAGTATAATGGGAGGGATTTTCTAGAGATGGACCATCAAAGTTTCAGAAGTCTGAAGACTGCTTGATTCCCCATCTTACTACATTTGTGGGAGAGGGGGAAAAAGGACAGAGATGCAGAGAAGGAATCATGATTACATGCCCTAAAATTGACACATACCAAAGTTGATGATGCCTTTGGAGAGGGCTAATAGACAGTTTCTCAATTAAACCCAAAGCTTTTAAGAACTGAGGTGTGGTTGGATAACTAAACCATGAACTTTCTAAAACTTTTAGCAGGGAGGCAATAGGAGCTGTAATCATTTCCATGTAGGTGAAATCCATGCTATGGATTATTATTTTTATTGAAAGTAATCTGGATGCTTTTCATGTCCAGTGGTCATTTACCTAAATTATGATTAAAAAGGAGAGAGGAGAAAATTATAAACCCCCCTCCAGGATCATGCTTGGAAAAACATAAAAATTATTATTATTTTTCCCCCTGAATTGCATTCAAAGACAGAGAGCTTTAGTAGCTGTTTATATAAGTTTCTGAAGCAATTCCCACTCTTCACTCTGCACAGAGTAACACATTAGTTTGGGTTTATACCCCACCTGAGATGTCAGCGCATTGTAGAAGTGTGAGGTTTGGTCAGGGGGAGCCCTGAAGTTTTTCTGTGGAAGGTGAAAAGCGTGTTTTGGTTTTTTTGTTTGGTTGGTTTTTTAGGCATATATTATTTCCAGCTTTCACTGGTTGGAATAATAATATAATCATAGAATGGTTTGGGTGGGAAGGGGCCTTAATGATTACCTAATTCCCACACCCCTGTCATGGGCAGGGACAC
>NW_010246720.1:0-6346 GCF_000690775.1 Eurypyga helias
CATCCCATGTCTGCCCCTTCGGCCTGTGTTAAAGCGATGGTAGGGCAGGAGGGGGGTGTCGTGGGGCTGGGGGAGGCATGAAGGGGGCAGCTGAAGCGGTATGGCCGGGTGAGGTGGGTCTCAGGGAGCTTGGCACTGGAACGGGGGTGGTTGTGTGGCGCTACAACTGACGGAAGAGGGGAGTTTTTGGTGAAACTGCTTGGCGTGCCATGCTGTAACGCTGTGTGGGTCTGCCGCTCTGCTCCCGTTGAGAAGCGATGAGAGCGTCTGCCCAGCCATGGATGGTCAAACCATGTGAAACTGGTCAGGGAGATATCTTTTTTACAGAAGAGACATCTTCATCCAGGAGCCACACCTTACCCCCACTGGTCTTTGGTGGGTCTAGACCATCATCAGGTTGCTCTGTTGCAGGTGGTGGGTGTTAGGATAGTTTGGAGCAAAGGAAAGAGAGCAGACCGTTGTTTTATCCTCCTAACTCTGTTACTTGAAGGTAGTCAGGAATTTAGATATCTTGAAGCACATCTTAGGGAATGAAGAAGGTGCTTTGACAACAGGTCATCCAGCAGTACTTGGGAAGGAAGTATATTGTAGTAGCTGATACAGTATCTAGCCCTCTGTCACTGATGTTTTAATGAAAAATGAAATATATTTATGCCCTGGGCAGTGACTTCAAATGGTGTAGTAGTTGTAGTTACGTGCTGTCACTGGACAGACGCCCTGTCCCACAAAAAGCTTTCACACATGTAAGATAGGCGGCTGCTTTTGAAGCATTAAGACCCTAGGAAAATAGTGCTAAAGAGAACAGTCTCACCTACTCTGAAGTGCTTGGAGTGGGCAGTTGGAGGAGGCCTCCTGCATAGCTGGAATGCTTCAGCAGTGCTTTGGATGAACTTGGCATGCAGGAGGTAGAAGTTTCTGGGCGTCCACTCCAGGCTGTGACTCCTGGTTACAGACACTGACATGAGCGAGGGACCAAAATGAGTAGTTGTGAAAGAGGCTTCAGAGTGTGGGAATGGGAAGGAGTACAGGATCTCAATAACAGTAGCATAGGCGACATAGAAACTCAAAAGGAAAAAGGAAGTTGGTGTGTTGATTGATGGCTGAGAAGAGGCAGGCTGGCTGAAGAGGGAACAATATTAAATATTCTTAAAATGGGACCAATTTAGAAGTTTTTAAATAGAATGAGACTTTTGCAGAGGATGTGTTTTTCTGTTTTTCTCATGATAAAAAGTAATTTGTGAGATAATCTTCATAGGGAAGAGGAAGCTCTGTTGCTTCACCCATGTAAAAATAAATTTGACTAGCATGTAAATTTTGAAATAATCCCTGTATTGTTGGCCTTGTGAACTGATACTTTTCATCTGCTTTTAGATTATGCAGGGGAAGGAAGATGAGGATGAGATTAATAGTGGGAGGTGGAAAGACATGTATTCTGAAGAAAGAATGAGTAATCATAGGTCTGGTCCCTTCTTAGGGTTTAGTGTTTGGGGATCACAGTTTGTTGATCTGTCATTTGCAGTGAAAAAAAAATATATCTAAGGGCTGTGCTGTAAATGAGAGCATTTTAAGTGGTCCAAACTTAAAAAGCAAAATGGTAAATAAGCCCACTTTTAAGGTTAGCTTAACAGTAGATAATTTCAGTAGAAATGTCAAGATGGATTAGATTTTCTTTAGCTGTAATTCTGTAACTGCACTTTAAGGGCCAGAGGAAATATATCTGTTTGTTTGTTTTGAGGATATGAACCCACTGCATTTAAATCTTAGCCAGCAAAAATTGGTTGGCAAGGTATCTTTCATAAAACAACTAAGGCTGCTTTCCCAACTTTCTCTAAAATACTTAATGTGAAGCTAATTACTTTGGAAGATCAGAGAGATGTTACAGTGAAATCTGCTTCTTTAGCAGAAGAGCTGAGAGTATATTTGGGGTCTGTGTGGCCCAGAAGCCTCCTGCCAGTTGCTGTGCCTTTTATCATGGAATCATGGAATGGTTTGGATTGGAGGGGACCATTCAAGGCCATCTAGGCCAACCCCCCTGCAAGGAGCAGGAACATCTTCAACTGAATCATGTTGCTCAGAACCCCATCTAACCTGGCCCTGTCTCTAGGGATGGGGCATTTGCCACCTCTCTGGGCAACCTGTGCCAGGGTCACCCAGGGTAGAAAAAATGGAAGAATCTTTATATTTAGTCTAAATCTTCCCTCTTTTAGTTTAAAACCATTCCCCCTTGTCCTGTCATGTAGCCTCCTTACTCTATCAAAAGTTCAGATTCAGAGAGCAAACAGACCAGCAAGTACAAAAATATTTTTCTCATCTCTCAGCGTTCTCTTTGTGGTAATTTTTTATGTTGCTGATACAGTTTTTAAAACTCAGGTGCAGCCTGTATTATTTTAAGTGTTACCTTATAGAAGAATGAAAATCAGTTTCTGACTTCTCGCTGTGTCAGTCAGTTAAGCTGATGGCATATTTAAAAAATTTGCATTAAATATGTGTTATAAATAATTTGTAAGAAACTATTGGAGGCCTGAAGCTTGAAGGGTACTGTCAGGTCCAGATGAAATGTTATGTTTCCTCTAGGTTACAAGCTGAAGAGCCAGACTTAAAGCTTGTTGTGCATATTACATCTTTCTGCCATTTAGCAATTTGCTTTTTTAATATGCTAATTTTAGTACAATTTGCTACATTGTGTTCCAGAAGCCTACGTGCATTTCTTTGCCATTCACTCATTAAAGACCTAGTGTAAATGATGGCAGCTAATCAGTTATATGTATTCAGAAATGTGAAGGTGAGGTGTTTTTGTAGCACTTCGTATTTGCATTCTATTGAAGTACCTGAAACATAATACCTGTATTCAAAGATTTTTTTTTTTTTAATTAATGAAAAATTATTTTTCTTGCCTTTCTGAGATGGCACCTTGCCAGTTTTCCTCTCTTGTGGAGGGATGACTAACTGCTCGACGTCCTTCTGTAGAATATTAAACCAATTGAAATGGAAAACAAGTTGAAATGAATTATTTTGCCAGCTTAGCTATGTTAAGCCCTACAAGGACTCATATCCCTCAATGATCACATCTATTGTATGGTGTAAGAATTCCTTCTTCATTGTTGCTCAGGAGTTTTGCAATGACTCCTGTGTGCTAGAGGGCAAGCAGTAGAGATGCCTTTTTTTTGTAATTAGTCTTTTCCAGCTTCCAGTGCTTGTACACCCAATCCTTTGCACACCAACTTAAGCCAAATAATAAAGGAAAAAAACAGCATCCTCCCACCCAAACAGAGCGAGGTTGAATGTAAGTGCTATTGTTTAACACTAAGTGCTTAAATGTTACAGTTCACTCCTTGTTTTAGCAGGGTTGATGTTTCAGGCCAGTTTAGCCCATGTAGTATTCAGTTTTGGGATCTGTTTTGATGTGAATGTCTACATGACAAGTGCCTTGTCCCTCTTGCACTGACTGTTATCCCTGTAAGAAGGGTTTGTCTTGCAGAATATGAGGAGTGGATATAACTAATCTTCATAGGTTTGCGTTGTTGAAAATATGGAGAGTAGTATCAATTAAAAAAATGCTATAAATTCAAAGGAGCCCAGTTTGGTACCTGAGGGTTTATAATTCTCAGTCAGGAGAATCACTGGGGAGAATTTGTTGTTATCAACTCAGTTCTGTGTTTCAGTTTGGATGAAACTTGAGTGATGTTTCCAAGCATATGAAATACTGCCTCAAGCTATCATTGTCCATGAGTAATACGTGTCATCTACAACACGACTGCTTTTGAGATAGTGTATCTTTATGTAGGCATTTACAGCAGCTAGCATCTGGAATATAGCTTCGGGCTTCTCAAGGAATTGGTGAAATCATTTCTTGGCTTCTGGTCCTGTCTCAGCGTGCTCTGCTACCTTCGTATAAGAAAAGATTATTTTTTGGTTTATTACCAGAGTTAAATCCATTGCTTTTTGTTTTCATTAGAGATCTGGTAAACAGATATTTGTAACTGGGCTTTCCTTATGGGACCCTTATGTTGAAAAAACCCCAAAAGATCATGAGAGTCTGCCCATGTTTCTAACCACTTTGCTGCTCTTCCTAAATCCTTCCTATTTTTGCTTCAGACAAGAGATGAGAGATGGACTGTTACCTGTGTTGTTAGATGTGAGATACCTCATTAATGCATAGACTGCCATCCAAAGAGTCGCTATGTTGTGAACAGTGATTCAAAAATAATGTTGTTGGTTTTATTTAAGCTTTGCTCAAAAAAGACAGCAGTCAAAGATGCACAGATCTCTTTTTCATGGCGCTCATTACTTTGGCACTTAACTTGCAAAATTTACTTAGAGTAATGTAATTAATACTGAGTTTCAACTGCCACATATGTACTGACACCTGTTCCTCTTGGGTGTCTTGCTGTGTTTTGCCTGCTTTGCCAGAGGCTTTGGAAAGCAGCCAGAGACTGTTGGGCTAGGTACTATCCCTGGGAGTTAAAAAAAATAAAGCCAACTCTGGCTTCAAGAACTCTATCTGTTCTTTCAGTACTGAAGTGGCAGGTGAAGGAGGAATCATCAGGATTAATTGGGTGTGATCAGCCCAACTGCCTGGCTGCAGCTGAATTATTTAAAGACGTCATGACACAGATGAGCTCTAAAGTGTGATTTAAGAGAAGAGGGTGCCACAGCTTCACAGACTTTTAAGGCTGAAAGGGATTTGAGCATGTAACGTTAATGACCTAATTGCATGAAGCCACATCACAGGTTTACTTCTGAAATTTATCAGGCTCCTTTGAGGGAGGTCCCTCAGCGTAGTGGGCAGTACAGACAGGAAGGGTAAACTCATTGAGGGTGGCTATAACGTCAAGTGGAGTGTACAGAACGCTGCTGTGGGATGCTTTTGAAGATGAACACTTCCAACTTGCTTGTTGTGCTGTGGACAAAAAGAAGTTGAGAGAGGGGTTCCTTTCTTCGGAGAATAATGCAGTGGAGGTAAACTCATAAGCCGGAAGGATGGTCTCTGCTGTTGTGCTTTCTTATTTCTTTCATGATTTTAAGACATTTTAGGTCAGTGGCAAATACTGTTGCATTATTTCCCTTTCCAGGTTGTAAATGTATATGCTTGACTTGAGCTTGATATTCTTGTGACACTGTTTTGATGCATTTTGCAACAATTAAGCATTTATATATATTTTTTTAATTCTTCCTTTTTTTTTTTTGCTCTGTGCCACTTTCTAATCCATGATGCAACCTTACCTTTTCATAGAATGGTTTGGGTTGGAAGGGACCTTAAAGATCATCTCGTTCCATCCCCCTGCCATGGGGGCAGTTTATTTAATCTCATCACAGCTTAATTTCCTGTTTTCCCAAGAGATTTCACTAAAAGGCAGAGTCAGAGGCTTTTGGGAAGTCTACATTTGTCCGATCAAGAGTTCTGATTTATCCATCACATTATGGATATGCCTAAAACTTGATGGATGCTATGGTAATGAACCACATGTGTGTTTACTCACGAATACTTGTGTAGTTATTAAGTGACAATAAAATTCTTAAATATGGTTTAACAAAGCGTTTGATTACCCTATAATTAGGGCTTCATATTCAGTACTCGTACAGCTGGCAGTTGGACATCTGCCACTCCAAATGGTAACAGAGCAGTGACATTTGTACAATTTCATTTTGCTTATGTGTAAACTAAGAGGCTTATGAACACCATGGTACGAATTTGCAGAATATGTATTTGTAGTTAGAGTTAGGAAGATTAATGTAAAATAAATTACGGTAAAGGAACACTGCTGACTTTTAAATGTTTTTAAATGAGCCTTTAGTCACAGATAAAAAATGACTGTTGTCATAATTGAAAGACAAAAATGGTTGTTGTGTCTTTTTGTGTGTGTGAAACTGCTATTTATGTAATGTTTTTTTCTATATTTGCTGGAGCCTTTCATGGATCAGTGGGGAAGATGTTTTTTAAACAAAAGGGAGATTTAATAATCACTGCAAAATTGTTCAAAGGAACTCTGAGAGTTGTCTGTAGTCCCAACAGCTCAGCAGTATATGGTCATTTCATTTTGCAGCTCATGCAAGTGCTAACACACCTGACTGTTCTCTATCTCTCAAAAGACTAAAGACAATCACAGAGAGGTGCATGAAAGGTTAAGCAAATGCAAAGAGTTCTTTTAATTCAAAATACTGAGCAAAAAATGAAATGTATAATTTCAGAAGGGAACCCAATTATTGGGGAAGAGCTCTACCTACCTTTGACTGCTTTGAGTTTTCTAGGTGTGGGGCTCTTTACGCCGTGCCTTATAAATAACAGCCGTTTTTCAGTCTGTTAGCAGAGAAACAGAGCTGCTCATGATCATAGAATCATAGAATG
>NW_010246721.1:0-3433 GCF_000690775.1 Eurypyga helias
GACAAAGATGTTAAACAGCACCAGCATCCCTCTGCAGAGTCCATCTACCATAACTTCTCAGGTGTGCCTTGAATGCCCTAAGTAACTTTATATGGATTTTGATGTTTGACACACCCAGCAGCCATCAGGGAAAATCAAGCATTTATATTTTACCTGCTCAGGTTATAAGTGCTTGGCACTCTGCTTCTTGCTATGCAGTTGTCCTGCATCTGGAGCATAGGCCTGATGCCAGGACCTTGCACTATTAGCTTGGATGGGAGCAGGCAGCTTCCACAGGGGCTGATAGATGACCCAAAAGGCACTATGGTCTCCTTGAAACATGAAGTGAAAGAGTAGAGCTAGGCCAGGCACTGAAGGGAATGTGGCCCACACTGAGCTTGTCAGCCAGACAACCCGCTTCTCACAAGGTGAGGGAAAGGGTAGCACAGATTGACATACCCGTCACTATCACAGTGCCTGAATCGGAGCTCGGCTTTGCTGGAAAGGCTTCCAAGAGGAAGCCCTAGAAACTTTTAACCCCAGAGAAAAGGAGACATGAGGCATGCCTTCACTCCTCCCAGACACTGTGCCTGGCTCATGGAAAAAGAAGAAACCAAGGAATGTTGGCTGCTCAGCTTCCCAGCAAGGTCACCTTCTGTCATTCCCCTCAACATTAGCTCAGATTTCAGAAAGGCAAAAACCCTGGACATTTCCAGGCACCTAGGGTGACTAGAGGAGCACGTTTCCTCTGTGCTGTGCGTGGACAGCAGGGTGGGGGAACTGAAGCAAACAAGCCCAACTTCAGTGTTTGGGAGAAATGTCACATTAAAAAATGACCAAATTTGACTTGGTGAGTTACAAGACCATGACTGATGTTGTGTTCCCCACTAGCTGAGAAAGTCAACTCATGCCCTCCTGCATATCAGCAGAGCTGAGTGGGATATTCCAATACAACCCTGCCTCACAGTGCAGGGTCCTCCCTGGACTGCCTCTGAGGTCTAGATTACTGAGTCTGAAATCATGGTTCTTACTCAGCTTTCTGAAATATTAATGCCTATTAGTGTACTGTCATTTGTCTGAGAAACAAAACCTCCAAGACTGCTAATATCCTAGGAAAGAGCACTTTTCCATTGGGAATTAGGGTCTTTGGGCTTCTCTTTCATTTTCTTTGCAAAGCTTCAGAATATGTTAGAAGAAGATAAAAAAACATTGACTACCTTCAGCTTGCATGATCCAAACACGCTATATCCCAGTTTTTACTAGCAGAAGCATCCAGGAGCTGTGTGCCTGCTCTCAGTGCAGAGCACACGCCGCAGTCACACTCATTCCCATGTAACTGTGACCTATCTGCTGCGTGCTTGTTCCCAAAGACACGAGACGCTTAATCTGACCCTCGATACCTGCTTTATATAGAGCGCTGTATTTCTAAATAAATGGGTTTAGCATTCATATAGGCACGCGGTGGCTGCTGAACTAATTAAACGTTGTCCACGGCTTTCATCTGAATGTCTGTTGGTCTGTAATTAAGACTCTTGGGAGTGAGATCAGCAGCCTGTGGGAATGCATGCATGGTAGAGCTGCCCTCTAGTGGGACAGTCCCAATGGCACCCACAGCCAATGTGCAGAGATTTGGGGGTCCCACAGTATGCCACTGAGCCTCAGGGGCTGGGGCAGACAGCAGTCCCATCCACTGAGACTGGCCAAGCTCCCGGCTGGGCTGAGGCTGCAGGCGGGGAGCATCGGAGGAGCTGCCTGCTGCATTCCCAGCACAGACCCGTGAACGCGAGCAGAGGGAACCCTGCTTTGTCTTTTTAAGCCAGGCCTTTCGCATACTGCCATTCACCGGGGTCTGCAGAGAACATCCTCTGTAGCTGGCACCAACTATTACTTGGGAGAGGTAAAGACTTACTGGGAAAAAAACTGAAAAAATGATGGATAAATATCAACTGGCAGACAACTTAGCATTATTCAAACACCTGGCATTCGCATGATGCCAGCCCCAGGGCTGAGCGCCCAAAAACAGTGCAAGCTGAAGCCCTAGAGACTGAGAAGCCTCCCCGGGGCCCCATCCACAGAGCTGTCGTCATGCTGTACCAAAGCGCTGAGGAGACCCACAAGCCCCACTCTTCTCCTGCCACATGCACGAGACAGTCCAGCACCTTGAAGATGTCCATAGTGTTATCCCTTTTTGCAGCACAGTGGGGTAGGGCTTGGTCTGAGGGTGGAGATGTGTGTCCAGCAGCAGCCCAACACTGGCTTTACAGAATTGCATCTCCTCTAAGAGGAAAGATGTGATGTTGCTAGGCTTAGGAGGTCTGCACGAAGGAGAAAACAAGGCTCCTTATCAGAGAGAAATGAAATCCAGATGTCTTGACAGTGAAAATTTATTTCAGAGAGGCTGGAAACAGGAATAGAGAAATTACAGCACAGGAACTGACTGCACAACGGTTATGATGTCAGCTCCCTGCTTCCAAATGTACCTTGCCCAACTTTAATTTTTCAAAGCAGAAATGTTGACTTTTGCGGTGGCCACACACTGTGTTTTCCAAGGACACAATCTCTTTTTCTGCCCAGAAATCCTCCCTGACAAGCCAAATTCATGACATATCCTCAGATCAAGCCTCAAATCACCCCTGAAGTCACACACTCAGGGATTCCCACACTTCGCAGCTGTATCCAACTCACTTCTGTCTCTGACATGTGAACCAGACACACGGAGAAACATGGTGATTGTCTTTATTCTGTGGAGATGTGCTCAGTTTGTTTTTATCAGTAATATCATCTCCTTCTTGCAGGGTCATTGCCTGTCTCCTTCCCAGAAAGTTAGTTATTCTTAGCACTAATGACATACAGTAGTCAGGACCTTTGTGCCTTTCCACCTTACTGAAATTAGGAAAGCAGTAAGACCTCACCCTGCCCTTTCCATTCTCGTTTGCTCTCCCTACAGCAGGAGGCTGTGCTCCTCTTGCACGCTCTTGCCACAGATTCAGTCTGTCCCCAGGGAGAAAGGCTCAATCACTGCACCCTTACGCATGGTAAGAAGCGAGCTGTACTGTGCTCTCTTGGCCAGATTTCAGAGCTGCACCTTGCAAATGCTGAAACACCCATATCCCCTCCCTGTGCTTGCAGCACAGTCATACTGTGATGTACAAGCCCACGTCAGGGTAGGAAGATGGGGAACTTCCAGCCCTAGTAGTGGGGTCTGTCGAACATGCTTTACACAAGGTCATTCACACTCCTTCAGCAACCTCTGTTGTCCAAAAACGTTCAATAAACCCTATTCCAACGTCCAGCCAACAGAGAGATGAAGGGGATGAAATAGGTGCAGATCTAAAATGGGGTTTCACTGGGATAATGAGAGATTGCAGCATTGTTTCCTTCCCACTTGTGCAGGGATGCATGCAGAAATGAGAGCATATTCTTGGCACTATGAGTCAACCCAGTAACATTCCTG
>NW_010246721.1:3457-12864 GCF_000690775.1 Eurypyga helias
TAACCTCTGATATTTAAATATAACTACAACAATTTCACACCAGCCCCTCACATCCCCTCTGCCTGTAAGGCCAAGTGAACTGCAGAGCTCAGACCACCCAGGACCCCATATACCCCATCCAAGTATCCCCAGGGGAACAATCTCTCCCCAGCCCAGCGCACCAACAGGGTAGTATTTGTCTATCCTTCACCCCTGATGATGGTCCCAGCTTGGAGACTGTTTATTATTTCTAACCCACAAGATCTGAGGGCTTTGACCCAGACACTGCACAGACTCACAGGCCTTCAGACAGAATCTGAGACCCAAGCAGGACCACCCGGAGTGCTGTGTCCAGTTCTGGGCTCCTCAGCTCAAAAAAGACAAGGAATTACTGGAGGGGGTCCAGGACAGGGCCACTGAGATGATGAAGGGCCTGGAGCACCTTCCACATGAGGAAAGGCTGGGAGAGCTGGGGCTGTTCAGCTGGAGAAGAGGGGGCTGAGGGGGATCTTATCAATGCTTATCCATATCTGAAGGGGGGGTGCCAGGAGGATGGGGCCAGGCTCTTCTCAGTGGTGTCCAGTGACAGGACGAGGGGCAATGGCCATAAACTGGAGAACAGAAGGTTCAACATGACCATGAGGAAACCCTTCTTCCCTGTGAGGGTGACAGAGCCCTGAACAGGCTGCCCAGAGAGGGGGTGGAGTCTCCTTCCCTGGAGACTTCCCAAAGCCCCTGGACTTGTTCCTGTGGGATCTGCTCTAGGGGATCCTGCTCTGTCAGGGGGGTTGGACTAGATGGTCTCTAGAGGTCCCTTCCAACCCTGAATCTGTGAATCTCCCGGCCATGTTGGTTTTCCACACAGCACCAAGCCAGGTAGATAAAGAGCCACCACATCTCGTCTCTTATGAGCAAGCGGTGGATCTATCATCCTGAACAGCATTCCTCCCTTCCTTCCTCCAAGAGCCTGGGACTAGCACATAATACTGTGCTAAAATGTTTGCAAATATGAGCTCCCACCTTGAGCTGAAATAGTCACTGAATGAAAGTGCCTACAGAAAGACTAGTTTCGTACTGACTGAACCCTGCTGTTGAACTCAGTCATCTGCTGGCTAACGCAGAGCTCTTTTTTCCTCCACATTTCTACGTATTTGCTTTCTTCTACTTTTAGAAAAGTATCTGCAGGTTGTGCCAGTAGTTCCTTATTCATGAAGAGGGTGAGGCATGGGCTGTTAGCATTAATCTTGGAACAGAAAATGCCTAATACTCTTAGACAATTTTTCAGTGTTTGACTTCAGAGCTTCAGCTCAATCAGGAGGCAAACAAAGCGGAATCAGCTTAACACATATTTTTAGACTGTTAAGTTTACTTTTCAAAGATGAGATCATTCTATACCACACATCCTCAGGTTTCCTTTGATCCTGATGACGTGAGAGCCCTTTGGGAGCAACGTAGAACTGGCCTCTAAGTTAATTCAAAACCTGATATGGCCAAACTACACTTGACAATTCAAGCATTCAGATCAAAAAGCTTTCTGCCTCAGGCCATTGGCTACAGCTATAGAAACAGCCAGTTTCATAGGGTGATATTGCAAGGCCAACAGCCCTTTCTTATTTGAACATTTGTTTTTCCAATGGCTGTAAAACAACTGTTCTTCAGGAAGACCAGAAGAGAGCCCTAAAGTCTACACAAGCACTTCCGTGCTTATCTTCTGCTCTTAAGAGTAGCCTCTGCTCTCCTCTATTTAAGGCTAAAGCTCGCATCCAAAGACAGCATGCAGGAATTCCACAAAGGAAAAGGGCGTGCATAAAGGAAGATGTGCAAAATAAAGCCTCTGCTATTTCCTATGGAGGTGTTCAAGGTCAGGCTGGATGTGGCTTTGAGCAACCTGGTCTAGTGGAAGGTGTCCCTGCCCATGGCAGGGGGTTGGAACTAGATGGTCTTTAAGGTCTCCTCCAATCTAAACCATTCTGTGATTCCTCAGCTCAGACTTTAGTCCTCTATTAGCAACTTTAAAATCACGCTGACCACCAAGAAGGAAGAGCTGAAATAAAAACTTTGCCCTAGACTTTGTCTCGACATTTGTGATTTTAGACTAAGGTTTGGACAAAGACGTTTCAGTTTTTACTCTTATATACATTTAGCATTTAATTGCAGAAACAGTTGCCTGATCCACAGGGGAGCAGTATACTTTGAAATACAAGGATTTCAGAATAATGAGGGTGTCCTTTCTCCAATAGTGAAGACAGGCTGATCTGCCATATTATTTCTTATTAGAGAGTTTTTCTTTACCAAGGTGATAGCTGTTTCTCTCAAACCATGACCTAGAAACAGTCGATCCAACTAACACAGCTCAACTGAAATGCATTCTTAGTTACTAAATAAAACCAGACTTATTTACCACACTGACTTGAAGAGAGGTGTTATCAGCAGTGCTTCATCAGCATATACCCTGTGTGAGTTCCCATCCATCCCACCAGCCCCACTGCCCCCCTCCAACAGGTCTGCACAGGAGACAAAGGGGAGAGTAAGCACCAAGTGCCCATGGGATTCCCTTTTGTACCCAGCAGTAGTGGTCGTTTTTCTCCATTTCCGAAAGGCAGCATTTGCCAAGGGACCGAGGGAGGTCCTCAACATAGGCACCCAGGGGATCTAACCAAATGAGTGGTGGATTGGAGGAAAACAGAAAACTCAGACTTCATTGCAACTCCAGTGCCAGCTCATCTCTAAGTCATTTTGAAAATTCCCTATACCACAGAGGGAAACTCCTCAAGGGTGTCAGAGCAGCCTGGTCTACCCTATTTGAGCAAGCCGCTGTATTCTTTACATATTAGTGTTCACTGGTTTGGGGATCACAACTGCATGGCGAGCTTGCCTTGCTTAGCTTTCTTCCCGTAGCAACTACGTGTGGCAGAGCACAAATACCATGATGGGAAAGACTGCACGTAGGGAACAGCCAGAAACAGTGAGACTCAGACACTCAAAAGCAAACACTGACCTCTCCCTGGAAGCTGTAGCTGAAAGGAAGGCAGGGAAGACTGGAGGAGGGGCTGCCAAGGGGGCTGAAAGCTCCATCAGTTGGATGGGCCAGAAGGAACACAGCATGTACTGAAAACACACTGATAGAAAGAGGTCTGCTTTAAAAGGGAGAGTCCTCTGTCTTCCCTGGGATTTTAATCACACTGTGGTGGCTGGGAAGAAAGAAGGACTTAACAACAAAATCTGGTTATAAACCCACTTTTATTCAAAAGCTGATGAATTGCAAGCCAACCTTCCATTGCTACTTTTCCTGTTGACACCCTTGAACATCCACACCAAAGCAAGGAGCTCCCCTTTCCAGTTCTCTGTCTCCCTTGCCCCCATAGTTGGGAAAGGCAACAGATGAGGGCATCTCATGAAGAAAGGCTGAGAGAGTTGGGCTTGTTCAGCCTGGAGAAGAGAAGGCTCTGGGGACATCTCACAGCACCTTCCAGTACTTGAAGGGGCTACAAGGAAGCGGGGGGGGGACTTTTTACAAGGGCCTGTAGTGACACGACAAGGGGTAATGGGTTTAAACTGGAAGCAGGGGGAGTTAGATTGGCCATCAGAAAGAAATTCTTCCTGGAGAGGGTGGGGAGGCACTGGGACAGCTTGCCCAGAGAAGCTGTGGATGCCCCATCCCTGGAAGTGTCCAAGGCCAGGCTGGATGAGGCTTGGAGCAACCTGGTCTAGTGGAAGGTATCTCTGCCCTTGGCAGGGGGTGAACTGGATGATTTTAAGGTCCCTTCCAACCCAAACCATTCTGTGATTCAATGATATCTTTCATTTTAGCAAAAGAGCAGAAGCAACCAGATGTGCTGCTATCAGCAATAAGGCACAGGCTGGTCACCAATGCCACATCACCATTGTCCATCAGTAGGAAGAGACAGCAGCAGGTCAAACTCAATGAGGTATCAGAACAAAACCAGCAAGTGACAAAGATACCAGCGCTTGACCCAAAGACATTTCCGCACCAATGACAGCCAACGCATACGCATGAGGGAGCAAAGAGTGGGATAAGTAGGAGGATGTAATAACTTGGAGTAAGAAAAGCAGAAATCAAGCTAAGCATGTCTCTCAGAGAACTGCTACGCAGGAGTAATTTGTGTCAAGCAAAAGGGAGGTTTCACAGAGGGCATGTAAAGTCTGAAACTGCAGCAATAAGGGAAGTGAAGGCACAGTATAATTTTGCTCTCCACATTAAGAGAGCATCTACTCTGCAAGAAGTCTGACAGAGCAACAAAATGGAGGGGTTTTTTTCATGGTCTTGGGGTTGATTTAAAGACTATTTGCTCATTTAGAGTATTACTCCAAAGCTCAGGCGGTATTGCAGTCTGACTAAAGGATGTGCAACTCACGTGGACAGTTTCGTTAGTTCGCAGAACTGGGACAGGTCCTGGGAGGGAGAATAGGGGTTCAGTAACGGGAGTTTCCAAGGCTAGGGGGATTTTTACCTTTTTTTTTTTTCTTTCTGAGAATCCATATGAGGAGGAAGAGAGTTGCGGCAAGGATGGGAGGACTCCCTCTCCTGACTACTGTACCATACTAACCACATGTGACATCATGCAATTAATAGCTCATCAGGTGGGGCTGTCCCTTAAAGCAACCTGCTCAAAGCATTCCCTCACTTTCAAGGAAGAGGAAGGAAGATCAGCCATTTATCACCTGACACAGGAAGGGGAGGAAAAGTGATGCATCCCTATCTTCTCCTGCCACATACTTGAACAGTCTTCTCCTCCCTCATTCTCCCAGGCACCTACCAAAAGTAAGAACATTCCAAGTGGGACAGCTTGGTAGCACCAGTAACCAAGAAGCCTTGCTTGAAACCTGAAGCCACAATTCAGGGGAGGGAGGGAGGGATTGGTTAAAAAAACAATTTGTACCAATTTGAATTAGATGTCACCAGCCAATAGTCCATGCAAGCTTTAAGATGCAGGTAAATACGCACCTTTAAAATGAACCCTCAAACAGGGTGCAAGTACCACTGCCCCATAACCCCTCTGGAAAGGACTTAACCAATTTTTCTGTGATTTCCCTTGGAATTACCCTTGGCTACTACAAATGCTTTCAGCAGCATTTTCAAAAGTCATTAGCACCTATGAATACCTCAATTTCCACTTGTCTCTGCTGGAGTCATCACAGTGCTGCTGATTTTTCTAAAGGCCCATCACTCAGCACTGTTTGGAAATGAGGTCCAATTTTGAGTGTTCTCACTGGGGCGCCCATCATTAGATATGGCTAAAAAGCCATACTCTATCACTGCCATAAAGATTAGGTAATAGCACAGACTCCGTGAAAACCAACCATGAGTAGAACAGCCCTCAACACTCACTAAATTCCAAGGAAAGTTTTGCAGTTAAGCACAGCTTCAGCTGTTTTGCTGAACTGGTGCATTACGGACCAATGCAATAAGGAATATGCCCCCCAAAAAATGATCATTATAATGTCTTAGTCTTAGATTCTGCTTAACACAACCTGAAAATTTTACTACGTGTTCCCTGCATTACACCTTCCCCATAGGAATGTCTCCTCCTTCTTGCTATTGATTCATCCCATCTGAATTTTAATGCCACTAAAAATGATACCAGCATTAAGAAGAGAAAATCCTTATGTTCTTTCCAACCCTCTGCAGGTTAAAGAAATAGAGAATAAATTACATTCTGTTGCTTAGCAGTGAAAATACTTCAATGAAGATGTGCCATGCATGCTGAAATTCCTGCTAACATCAGCAGGACTGCACTCAGGCAGTAACCAAGGCAGGCACAGTGTCACAGGAAGAAATTAGGATAGTTACCAGCAACATGGAACTTAACGGAAAAACATGCTGCTCAGAGACCAAACTGGCTTTCTATAATTGCAGTGGAATTGAAATGCTCTCCCCTTGCCTTTTCTCCTACTACGTTTTCTTTCTAATCATTACCAACCCCTTTCCTGCTCCTTCTCTTTCCAAACCATAGCCAGATTCTGACATCTGGACAGCACAGATTTGGCAGCTCCCTTCATGAGGTCAGACGCAGCATGAAAGAAGTAAAGCAGTTTTTATCAACAATTTTCAGTTCTGCACTGGGCTCCATGTTTTCCTCTCTGCAGAAGTATCGGTCCTCCTTACTGATCCCTTGTCTCCTCTCACAAATAACAGGCATATCTTCCTATACAGTCCCTCTGCGGCCCATTTCAACCTGCCTCCCCTAATCTCCTGGCTCCCAGAGGTGCAAGCATCTTCCCTGCCTCCCCTAATCTCCTGGCTCACAGAGGTGGCTCCCAGAGAGCATCTTCCCTGCCTCCCCTAATCTCCTGGCTCACAGAGGTGCAAACATCTTCCCTGCCTCTACCCTTCACCCTCAAAAAAAAACACAGCAACAACAAAAATAGAGCAAAAGATTAAATTTTTCTCTACCACATGCCAGCAAAGCCACTTCTGCTTTTCTCTGCTCTAGCCCCAGCATCTACCAGGCTCTCCCTGGTTTTTTTCCCCTTGCCACATCTCTGCTTACCAGACTCCCTACAACTCTGACACTTCCTTCGTCCACTGCTTTCCCCCAAAGCAAGCCTGGCCTTCTCCAGTTTAAGAAGTGCCAAGCTACGTAGCAAGATTAGGGATACACTGCAACACTTCTACACAAAACAAAATGAACCCAAGCACATGGGAATGACAGGCTGGATCTCTAGCTGCTTTATATCAAACAGACACTGCTAAACCACATGAAGCTTTGCTCATCTGTGCCAGCCTGGCTCACAGCAAGTCCAGACGGCAGGAAGACAATGAAAAATGGTAAAGACAAGTGTACCACGGCCCTATCTGGGTCACAGGAAGCAGAGATAACACACTATGTACATAAGAAATGAGTGCAGAGGAGGAAGGTCAAATTTCCTGATTCACGCTTTGCAAAAATGTCAACAGAAGGTTGTCTCCAAGTGTCAGGCAGCAGCTATCACTTTCTTTTTGGGTGTTTTCCTTACTCACTTTGAGATGCTTGAAGAACTGCCTCAAAGATGCTGCTACATCATCAGTGCAATAAGCTTCTTATTGCACACTCAAGATCAGCATCCCCTGCACACAGGACTCCACCAGCACATGTGTGGCAAGGCCCAGGGAATTTCCCTGTGACCACAGAGGTCACTTCAGTAGGAAGTCCATAGCAAATTGTCCAGCACATCAGTTACAAGGTTACCTTGCAAACACATAAACCTTAAATATCATAGAATCATGAGATGGTTTGGGTTGGGAAGGGCATTAAAGCCCATCCAGTCC
Organism: Eurypyga helias; assembly: GCF_000690775.1. Lineage (NCBI taxonomy): Eukaryota > Metazoa > Chordata > Aves > Eurypygiformes > Eurypygidae > Eurypyga > Eurypyga helias. The sequence goes on from NW_010246721.1 coordinate 10,707, forward strand.
CACCCTCTGCCATGGGCAGGGACACCTTCCACTAGACCAGGTTGCTCCAAGCCTCATCCAGCCTGGCCTTGGACACTTCCAGGGATGGGGCATCCACAGCTTCTCTGGGCAACCTGTCCCAGTGCCTCACCACCCTCTCCGGGAAGAATTTCTTCCTGATATCTAAATATCTTCCCTATATCCTCCTTTTAAAACATCAACTCCCCAGGTCACCTTTCTCAACCAGCCAAACAGATGTCTAACAACAGCTCCCTGATCCAAAGTTGTTTTTCTGCCTGACCAGGGTGCAAAGTGAGGCCTGGGGACATGGAGCAGCCCACAGCAGGGTTGGTAACAGAAGGCAGGCAGCCTTCCTGGCCTTGACCTGCACTGATCTCATCACACCTCTAAGTCATTTCTGTGTTCCTGAAAATTGTATTTTAAGTGGAAAGAGCTTGCCAAAGTGGCCTGATAACAGTTTTGGACTTCTACCCATAGGAAAAACCATGAAAGAGTGCTGCCACCAACAGCCAGATAATTCTGATCTGGGCCCTATTACAGGTACCTGACCTGGACAGCATCCCAACAGGCCCAGAACAATCCATTTGCATGGATGTCAGTGGCAATACCAGACATGAGATACCAAAGAAGCAGAGAGTCTTGAGCTGTACAAAAAGAGGTGGATGGAACTCCAGGCAGTCAAGATATCCATCTGGCAGGGAACGGTTTCCACGTCTGTGGTTAGTTCAGCACTGGGCTGGCCCTTACCAGTTCTTGGAGTTCCTTTCATCCCTTGTCAGCTAATTCACAAAAAAAAACAAAATTACACAGGATGAAGCTGTCAGTTGAGCTGGAGTATCTAGTAAGGACAAAAAGCCATCTGTTATTGAGACTTGAGCTCAACTTTCAGTTCATTTATTTCCACTTAGACCACTTAAGGACTGTGTAGCTGCTGAAGGAGGTTTTCATTGAGGAGCCCGGAGGCAGCCACAGCCTTCAAAAGACAACACACCACTTCCCAGAGTTCGTCATGGTGACCACTGATTTATTTTAGATACTCAGAGGCTGGGTTTGGGTTTTGTTTGTTTTGGTGTTATTTTTGCTTTATTAACTGCAGTCTAAGAAATGCAGGTAAGACATGAGCAATACCTATAAAAAAACACTAAGTATCCTCTGTAAGGGAAGATTTCTAGCAAAGCAGCAGCACTTAGACACAGATTTACATGGCAGGCCAAACTCCCACAGTAATCCTCATAAATCCACAGCTCCTGTTTAGCTACTGCTCGATTCCCCATGGATGCACTGCCACCAGTGCCACAGGGTCTTGGCAGGGTGAAAGAGATGATGTAAATTTTACTGCAGAATGTGGATCAAAGTTGCTATACCAAGGATTTGTAACTGAAATTCTGCAGGACATCTAGATCCTCCTTCTCCAAGGCAAACATTAGCTTCAGGCTGAGAACAAAAGGCAGTCTCCATGCAGAAGAGCTCAACAGTTTCCCTAAGGTTTCTTTATTTTCTCTTAGGCAATTTGTGGTGGCCACTGATGAAGATGATAACCTGGGGTGGATGGAGCATGTGCTTGACTCAGTCCAGAGACAGAAATACTTGGATACAGATCTGTTCACCTGACTATTCTCCTCTCACAGTGAAACAATTGACAAAATATTTTCCACTGCCCTTGCATCTTCCAGACAATAATCTAAAGCCAAATTACAAACTTTCAATAACCCCACCTCTCTCCAGTGGAATGAACGGATTTTAACATCCCAGAAACTGAAAGAGAGAGAGTGGAAAAAAAATCACTTGGACCAGACCCACTAGCAAAACTACAGGGGAAAAAAGTAATAAGCAGAGTTTCACTTGTTTTAAGCCCAACAGCTTAAGATCAGCAGCAGCACCGGCAGCACACACTGCCTCAACCACAGCTGGGAGGTTTGACTTGATACTCGCCTGTAATGCACAGGCAACACGTGTCCCTGCGGATCAGAGGTGGGAACGCTCCCGCTGCCTGGTGCTGGATGTCTGCGCTGCACACACCCTGCTCGATCCCTACAAGGCACAAAGCCCAATTCCCAAAGAGGTATAGGGGTTTCCCCCAGGGACTGGATACTATTTCCACTAAAGAGAAGTGGACAGGAGTTGAATAACCAGGTACAGCAGGCTGACACACACAATG
>NW_010246721.1:13044-21029 GCF_000690775.1 Eurypyga helias
CCCCCCCGGGGATGTTGCCCCCCCCCCCCCCCTGGGCAGCCCCTTCCAATGCCTGACAGCCCTTTCCATGAAGAAACATTTCATAATATCCAATCTAAACCTCCTCTGCCACAACTTGAGGCCATTTCCTCTTGTCTTGTCACTTGGGAGAAGAGACCTACACCCACTTTATACCTCCTCATACTACAACAAAATGTGAAGGGTGAAAAAATAAAATATCTCCTTGACTCCAGCGCTTTGAAGACCTTGTTGCTGGTTTCCCCATTGCTGACACTGCCAGGTGATGATGCTCCCCAAAAAGGCTGCCGAAACCAAGGCATTCTTTACATCGCCAGACTTGTCACACTGCAGAGCTGATGCAGCTGCCCCGATGTCCCTGCTGAATTACTGCATCCCACATCTCAGCGGGAAGAATCCCTGCAGTTGGAGTGGCCTACGTGCCTCTCAATATCGGAGATGTCGCTGAAGGGTGAGTGTTACCACTGGGGGCACCGAACGGGGATTTTACACGGCCACAAAGAAGAAAGGAAGTTCGGTAAATGAACTATTTAATTAAAAGGAAAATCACCATGACAAAGGTCAAACATTACTACTTCGCGTACTGTTCCCCACTCCCCCATACCTTCTTCTCCCTCCCCACTTCCTTCCTCTCCTCCCCCATGCAGCACCCCTGCTAACACCACGAGCCCAAGTAGCGGGCAGATTAAAACCATATTTTGCTGCCATCTGCATGGGTAGATGGCGGTGACAGATTCTGTATCAAATTTGCAACTGCTCAAACTGAAAGAAGCTGGAAGATTATGAAATGCAAACACTGAGCACTCCACCAGATCAGCTCCCCCCCAGGTGTATCTGTCCACGATGGCCTTGCCGGGCTACCTACACGCCACAGGAGTTGATCCCTGGGAAACCTGCTTAGGCTTCCAATTGCTACAACTGTCCTATCTCCGAAATGCTGACTGCTAAACCAGAAGGAAGCCTGCCAATTTCCGAGTGCCCTGCTTGCTTTCTGTGGCTTCGTCCTCAAGAGTCACCCATCAATCACTCCACCAAAACACAAGACGAGCCCACTCATGGCAAATGACAGAGCAGTTGTACCATACGGAGCTTCAAAAGAGAATGAGAAGAATTGTCTTCTTGCTTGAGAGAGGAGAAAGTACAGAGTCTTCAGAATGACTGTAGATCGTGTTCACCACCCGGCCTGCCAGCTTCTCCTTGCCAAATGCAAACCACAGCGCTCAAACGCACGGTGGTGAGGAATTCAAACGAGTAATAACAGCTCTGACACCGTGCTAAATGAGTAGCTACTGAAGTGTACACAAAAGGACAAGAGGCCGAAACAGTCAGTCGGTGGGACACACATTACTGTACATGATGCCACCAGACCATTAAGGCTGGGAAATACGGCTGCATAAGTGTGTTATTAGAAGAATATTTTTTTTATTTACGGTCAGATGACTGAATTCAAAGACATTAAATGACATTATCACAATTTATGTTATATAAATATAACCACAGGCTGGCTAATTCCTTCATTAAGCTTAGTTTTATGGTTTAATCAAAGCTTTCCTTCTAGAAAGTGATATAATTTGGATTAAGGTCTTAAAATAAAAATAAAGCTCATTTCTATGTTATTTACCTCAATGACTAGGCTGCTTTCCGCTAAAAGGTAACACCTCTGAATTCCAGACAACACTTGTCAAATTTCTTCCTCAAACAGAACATTTTTTGTTATATCATTCAGCTACTAAATTTTTTTTTTTAAATGATAAATGTTAAAACTCTGTATTGGGAAAGGCTAGGAGAATTACAAAAAGCTCATTCCACTGAGACCACATCCTTTGGAGCCTTGCTAAACGAATACATTTTTGACTATTTGTCACCCCCCCTCCCCCCCTCAGACCTACTGTCCAAACCAAGAGTCAGCACAGAATAAAGCCATAAAGAAGCATCGTATCTGAGGCCTCCTAATATTTCTTGCCTGTCGCCACTTCCCATCTCTCTGCCCCCCCCCACCAGGGGGGAGGAATTTGGACACTCACTAAGCTCATTAGAGAATGAATTCTCCTCCTCAGAGCTAGTACTCCAAGTAGGTGCTGAGAGTCAGTGCCCTAAATAAAATGTGGGAGAAACCTCCTTCCACTAATGAATCATAGAAGCAGCTACATCAAAAGTAGGTGAGTAAAAGAAAGTTTAACAGACTATAAAACAATTTGAGCAGTGTCAGAATACTGCACTATTTAACATTGAGCTACAAGGTGAAAAATGGTTAAAAGCAATACGGGGGGCCACATCACTGAAACAGGCATGACACATCCTAACCCAGCACCCAATGGGCTGGCCAGTTCTCAGGTATTTCCAAAGTTGTTGATGGGCAGACCAGAAAGAAATAGAGAACGGTTTCTCTTTGTTTGCCACCCACAGATCAACATGAAACAAACAAACAAAAAAAAAAAAAACACCACCTTTTTTAGATGTAGCAGTAAGCTCAGTTCCATGGCCAATGTTTCTTAGTTCATCCAAAGTACTTAATCCATCTCTGCTTTTTTAAAAAATTTCTTCACCCCTGTAACCTCATCATAACAAATCCATTACCATATGTTTGGTTTTATATTTAGAAGACAACATACTGAAGACGACATTGCCAAAGTTGCCCAGTATCAAAATCAATTGCAACACAGGTCTGAAACAATTTCCAAATATGTAATATTTAAAATACTTTGGCTGGGATGCTAGGACAAGTAGTATTATTCACTATTGACTAAATACCAGTGATCATAACAATCATTTTTTCTGAATAAAAACATGTCCATTAATCCTGGACCAGAGGAAATCACATGTCTGTTGTGGGGGTTGGGGTTTCTGAACTTCACCCCTCGAGACTGTGAGTGTGGCTGGTCTCAGCCCCAAAGCACGGGAGGGAGAAGTTCCTTTGCTCCTTGCAATTTTCTAGGCTAATTTGTAAAGTTATTTTGAAACTTCACTTAAAGCATTCAGGACAAGAGAAGCTTTATTCTGGGAGTGACAGGACATTCCTACTCACTTCCCATAAATGTACCACCTTTGGACAGGAGTTGCTGTTTTGTTCAGGTAGAAAAGGACTCAAACTTACTGAGTTTGTTTCGTGTGTTGCACGGAGGATTTGCCTCTGGTGTCACAAGGCAGTCAAACAAAACATAAGCTTTTCAAAGCAACAGTCGATTTTTTGGATGCATATTCAAATGTGACTGAATTTGGAGTGGCATGCATCAGCAAACAGAGATGAGGACAAGCACAGGCTGCCAGGAGACAGCAATTAGGGCAGCAAGGGGTGACTTGGCTGTAGCAGCTATGAACTGTGCTCCAGAGAGGAGCCAGCAATGGGCAGAACTACATTAAGGGAGGTTGATCTTTAAAACTGCCTCCAACTGCCTTTGAGGGAAGCACTGGGTCACCCACAGAAGTGATCCCCGGTATTTAGAAGCCTAGGGACTAGTGCTTTGGGCAGAGCTTACTCATGGGAGGAAGAACACATGGTTTGTCACGGCTCAGGTGCCAGGTCACCCAAAAAGGGTAGGTCAGTGCTGCTAAGTCGATGTATCTTCTATCTACCAGAGCATTTTGAGGGGAACAAGACTGACTGTGGAGGCATCTGAACCCTTCCCTCTCCTAGAAGTGTTTGCTGAAGTTTCGGCACAAACCTTTCTTCTGCAACGGTGATTTTCTGCACGTTCTACCAAAGATCTGAGCTAACTGATTGTAAGCATCCTCGGAAAGCTGGAGAAAGTGGCAACCCCCAGAATTATCCAACCTCAGTAGGGAAATGAGATTGCTTGACAGTGCTAAATTGGGAAGAGGAAACTCCCACAAAGGACATTTCTATTGTCACCAGTGCTTATTAAAGTGACAGTGCTTTTCAGGGATTCATGCAGCGTGGGCTGAACACTGCTCCAGGATGAAAAGCACTCTCTCACTCACTCAGAGGTGTCCTGTGTTGCTGGGCAGAGGGAAGCACAGAGGTGATGCGAAAATCCAAAAATAGGAGTGGAAAGACTGCTGGACATTGTGTCCAGCTAAGCCAGCTTCTTTTCCTTTTGGGTTCAGACCAAGAAAAGCCTCATTCCAAACCATGATGTTAATTTAGAATATCCGCTGCTTTTCTAATGACCCAGATAAAATAGCACAAAACAGCGGAACTGGTCTTGCAACTCGAACAGGTTTCTCACCTTACAAGCTTATCTTTTTATAAAGATAAGAAAGACTGTGGGAAAAGTTGTTAGCTTCCTTTATGAAGAGTGCAACAAAAATAAAACCACATGGAAAAGTCATTATCAACGACGCAAGATCCCGGAAACACCAGAAATAAGTCTGCCTCTGCCACTTCAATCTGGCTTCCTTTTGTGCACTCATGATATAACTTTCAATTACTCCTGAAAATAGTGTTTTCTCCTAAGCATCATCGTGTCATCATACACAGGATGGCCAACTGGTCATTTACTGAGTGTTAGTTGGCACTTGTTTCCTCCCCATTGTTTAACATACAACACTGGTCTTATTAACACACCCTATTTAAAACTTCCACTAACGAGGGGTAATTACTCTCCCCTTCAGAGGATTTTCTATAATTGTCACTATACAAGAGCAGAGAACTGTACAAGCCTTATGACTCTGAGATACAGACAAACAACAGCCAGGAAGGAACAGAACCATTTGGAGGTGGACAGACCAGATGGCACCCCACTGATGCTGGTGTTTTGGCCAAAAAAAGCCAGAATATACTTTTCTGGGAACAGGACTGATGACCAGCACTGACAGACACAAGAAATAGGCTGCAGGCAGCTCCCTCGCAGGAGCACACAACAAAATGGATGGGCCACGCCAGACAGACTGAGCTGGTCTCAAGGTGAAACAATCCCAGACATTCCTGTTATAATGCAAGAGTTCAGGACCCTCTGGTTGTGACCCCCTCCTGCTCTCCTTTTAGCCTTTGGACAGCTCTGCTTTGGCACTTGCTATCCATGATATTTATCTGGTTTTGGACACCACAAGGTTGTTAGGTTCCAGCTTTCTGGGAAAGTTTTGCTACAGGACAACTTGTGGTATTAAAATTCAGCTCAGATAGTTAAGGCAGTCCAAATTTTAAACAACTGAAAAACAATGTTTTCCAGCTGAGGACTCAGCTGTTAATAATAAGAAAAGGAACCAGCCACACCTCTACTACTTTCCAAGTAAAACCATTGGTGGAAAAAAAATGTTGTTCTTATTTTTATGAAGAATAGACTCCCAACAAGTGATGGTGGACACCCCTCAAACATGAGGCAGTTCTCCTGCATAGCAGGTAACTTTCTCCTTTGTGCTGCCTTTGTAGAACGTGACAAAGATGCACAGTTTAATCCTACCTTCATATTTGATTCAGAGAATTGGCTGAGAATTTGTAAAATGCAGTAATAAGCTGCCACAGAGAAAGGGTGATTTCTTCTTGTCCTCTAATTTGTATCAACACTATCTTCTCAGTAGGATGCTAACTACCCAAGATTCACCCAGCATGCAAAGCAGGAGATGCTATAGATAATCATGTTAGCTATTCCCTGTGGCTACTAACTTCAGCATTCCAAAGTCCCAATTAAGTCTTACGGTCTCCTTTGCCTTCAGACTGATGCACATGGATCAGAGCATACACCAGAAAAGAAATCAAGTAGCTCTGCTCACTCTAATTAAGAAAGCAGGAGTAACAGCACTTTGACCCAGTAGTTTGTATCTGAGCAAGCAGACGCCTTCATTGCCTAGACAAGAGGATAGTTACAAAGCTGCTACTACTGACTTCCCACTTTCCAGGGTCCAAGAACACAAGCTTCCCTAGAGACAGACCACTGATACCCCTGAGGGTCTACTTAGCTAACTTTTCACTGAAGCTAAGCATCACTCAGGTTAGTTTTCATAGCTTAAAGACTTTTCTGTGATTTTAAATATCATCCCAAAGGCAGAAAGTGTATCATTGCTGACAAAGAAGTTAAACCACATTTATGCTGACTGAAAGCCACTGAAGCAAATAGAACTTTACCAAAAATAAGTCTGACCCAAAACCGTAATAGTTTATGTGCAACGAAACCATCTTCTCATAGCAAACCAAGACTCGCTCTGCAGAGAAGTCCTTTAGTGATTTTGGCATGCTAAATTCAGCAAGTATGTTCAGAGACAGAAACAAATTTTGATCAAGAAGCTTGCTCAGAAGACAATGAGCAGCAGAAAAAGTTACAAAACACTAGTTGCAACCCAGCTGGACTATCATACTCATCAAACATCCTTTCAGGATGTGCTGTGTCTCTCTACCTTGCTACTGAGGTGTTCAAACACAAGGAGAAAGGGGAAATGTAGCTTTCAAGTGCCTATATCCCTATCAGCCCATGTTGTCATGATCCAACATCATCATCACACAATTTCCATGCCCACATGTGGGTCTTTTACAACAAAGGCATTGACAGGAAGGGCACCTTGTGCAGCTGAGTAAACCTACAGTTATGCTGCAGAGGGCTCAAGAAAATACCTCCGGTGCGATTTTTTATCTGAATGTCACCTACTTCATAGCCCAGGTGCATTCTGCAGACCCGCAGCACCAGGGCTGGCTTTGCAGGAAGCACCAGGGCTGGAATGAGGTGGGCGACTGTCTTGCTTTAACCCTGCCAGAGCTCCCTCACCCCCTGAGCAAAGTGCACAAGGGGAAATTCCAGTCTCCAAGACCTGTGGTGAGCTCAGACAAATATGTGTAGTGTGGTCCCAGCCATGGTCCTTGACTACTGGCTCTAGAAACCCAAGTGGCACTCTGCAAATTACTCAGCAGCATATTACTCTGTCATTGCTGTCAGGCACAGCTCATACAGCCATGGAAATAATGCTCAGTCATGCCACACGGAGAAGGGGATTCCCTCCCTCCCCCATTCTCTTCCATGCCCATACAACAACCTGACAAATCGTCATGTTGGGTGTGCGAGTGGTGGGACAAGGCCTGAGGATGTCAGTATTCCTCTGAAGAGGACACAGTTACTTCCCAAAGGGCCATTTCCTTTCTGGTTACCACCATGATGTTGTTGAGTCCATGGCTTCCTAGAAGACACATACTGGCTGTTCAGGATGAGATTAAGCAGTTCTAAATGCTTCAACAATCTCACTCACAATGACTATCATCCAACGTAATACAAAACTGCCCTAATCAACAGACACCAGAATGTTTTGAAGAGAAGAGACCTGGCACTATAAAAAAATGCTGCCTTTTCAACTGCTCAGACCAGTTATCCTGTATAGTTACCAAAGGACTAGCAAAGCCTAAGACAATTTCCTGCAGGTTTGGAATTAATGATGGAGGTCCTGAGCCCATTTAGGTGGGTGGGAAAGCAAAGGACAGTGACACTAGGGCAGGGTCCAGAGCCACTAGAGAGAGTACATTGCAGTATGCTCCGCTGCACTCTTTTGTGTGAGTCTGTTGAGTTGAGAAGGTAAGATATGACATGATTCTTGAACTGCGTCTGATTTAATTCTTCACTGGAAACCAAGATCTATTACTACATCAGTACAAGAATTGGATTGGCACAGACAGAAGTAGAAAACACATGTGGTTCTCGGGTGCTATCACAGCAGGGAAAGGAGTCTGCCACCAGCTGGACCTCTAGCTCCAAGAGCCCCTGCTTTGCAACAGGATCTAAATTATGAGTCCCTGGAAAAACAAAGAATTATTTCAACTTACCAATATGTTCCTATGGCAGGTAGACACACCGTCTTCCCGCTCAGAGAGGCTGACTTCCTAAAACTCTAGCTGTAACCATCCCAAGGCAACCTTCCAAAATTAGCCTGAGTGATGAGCTGTTCTGTCAATGCATCTGCAGACACAGTCCTCCTGTTCATGCTCAGGGTCTGCCCAAGCAGCAGATTCCTCCTTTCGCCTGAAGGCAGGCAAAGGCTTTGTTCCCCTACTGTCTGTTAACCAGAATCAGTGTGGACCGTCCAGATGATGT
>NW_010246721.1:21049-22664 GCF_000690775.1 Eurypyga helias
GATGCAGAGGCTTTCAGCCAGGATCCAAGGAAATGAGCAATATACCTTCCTCACAGGCTTTCTCTTCCGTCTCCTCCTGGTAATGAAGGCTTAGGCCTGTGCAATGGTCACTTGGAGAACATTTTACCCCAAGAAAAATGTAAAATGCTCTATTTTCCCTAGGAAAATACAGAAATTTTTTTTTGCCTCATGTTTTTTCTTTCTAGAAAGCTGATGTGCCATATTTCTGGTTAGGTTCTCGAGGGCAGAAAAATGGCAGTTTCTTGAGGCACTTTTATTCTACATCAATTTACTAGCCAGATACATTAACTCGAAAGGACTTGATGAAACACCAGTGCTCTCATCCAAGTACTTTACTTTTTCATCTTCATGAGCCCACCAATGCTCCCACAGTGCACCACAGCCTCCTCTCCAGTAGCACCAGTGTGAGACATTAGAGGAATTGCTCTCAAATGCAAATCCCTATACACCACATTACTTAAGAGCATGCTGAAGCAAATGAGAAAAGGCTCCAGCTGGGAGATCACAACATGCTGGTATTTTCCTTGAGGACAAGGCAAGTAATAAGGCAATTTTCAAGTAACTGTTGATATCTATCTTCCACAAATACCTCTTACATTGTGTATTCCCAGTGCAGGACAAAAATGGTATCTTTAAACATTCTCCATGGGAGGAAATAATGTTTGTGGAGGTTATTTTATGCAGCCTCTCCAGTACCTTCTGTTCCTACAGCATGAATCATACCCCTGCTCAGAGAAAGAAAGTGCATTCTCCAACAAGCAAGGCCATCCTCTGGGAATACACAGTTTAGCAATCCAAGGCTTGTCCTCATAGACAGGTTCAAAAGAAAGCATTCATTCAGGTTTCAAAAGAAAGCATTCATTTACCTGGGAGAGGAAAATAACAGGAGCAATCTGTGCCTAAGAGATTGCCGTGCTTCCCCTGTGTGAGCTTTTGCCTTGCAAAAGGGCTGCACTTTTCTGTGACAAAACTTCTTTGAAATTCAAAAATGCCAAAGGGAGGAAAGTAAAATAATTCCTACTGTTCAAAAGCTCTGCTTACACAGACTGTTTTTAAGTACTTCACCAGAAATTCGTGTAGCAGAGGAACACGCTGCCAAGTCCTGATAGGCATCACACCTGAGCAGTTCAAGGATGACACACCAGAAAAGAGGAAAAAACTGTTTCTTTTCAACCCCTACATTTAAATAAAAGGGTAGAAACATGTAAGGTAGGTTTTATGTTCCACCACAGGACATTTTAGATGCTGTCACAACTGTTGCATGGCTAACCTTGATTTCTCTGGAATACAAACAACAGCATAGCTCTAAGGAAGCACCAGAGCAAGCACAGCGATGACAAGGCAGTGCTACACAGCAGTCAGACCACACACCTGGGAGCAAAGGATCCTTGGCGAGGTGCGACACAGAAGACCTCAAAGCAAAGAGAGTTCTGAATGGAAAGTCAAGAGGTTACATCTATTGCAGAATCAACCTGTGATTCCCTGTTAGCTTGAGCAGAAAAGAGGATAAATGAAAAATTGGAATGGCTGTCAAAGAAAAACTGCAGGTGCACAAATAGATCACAAATAGATCATAGAATCATGGAATCATTTA
>NW_010246722.1:0-5395 GCF_000690775.1 Eurypyga helias
ACCGCATTCTGTCATTTGAAAACATCATATTTAAATTACATTATTTAAAATATTAGCGTGCATGGAGGAAAAATAAAAGAATATAAAAAAACGAAACAAGGAGAAAATATGTGGATGTGCAACCTTACTTATTACTTGTTAATGGCAGTAAACCTTCCATCAATCAATATACTTCACAATTCCTTTGCCCACTAGTTACAGAATCAATTTGTTAACTCCATCAACATTTGTCCCATTAGAAGGGAAGAGTTCATCTACAGTTTTTGCTACACTTCATACAGTTGTTGAGATTTAATAAAGATGTACCTATTCAGGTAGTGCTCTACCTCTTTAAAGCTATAAAGATTTTCACTATCTTGTTTTTGATGTTTTGAGTTAAATCATCAAAAAAGGTGCAGAACTATCAGTAAGGCTAGACTTTTGTAGCTTATGTCACAATGGTGACTCTAGTGTTTTTAACTTATGCAAACAGAGTTTAACTTTTAGTGTTCAATTTCCTGTAAACTAAGTACTTGTGTTCTCTTGAGGTGAGCTGAGTGATACAGGAAAAAAAATGAATAAAGCACACGTAAACAAATGGAAATAACCAAATTAAAAGCTCGGGGAACATGAAAGCAATGTAGACATGTACACAAAAAGGTGAGCAACTGTTTCAAAGGATGCTGTCTGACATTAAATTCAAGGAGGCTGTATCTAGCCAAAACAGCACCAGCAGATTGGCTGGATGTGGAGAAGCTTACAAGGCTGTGACCCCTTTTTACTCATTGCCAGTGGTCTGAGTGGTGCAAGCCCTATCTCGTGACAAATGAGACTGAAAAGTTTTCTTCACGTCCATAGCAAGTTTTAATACAATTATAGATGTAAATTGCATAATTTACTAACTAAGAACACACTTGCCGGTTTATTTCTACTCCCTGCCTCCAAAATTCACACTAAAATTCACTAAATATATATGATTTTAAAAAGTTCCCTGCATAGAATTTTAAAAAGTGTAGATAGCATGAAACTAATAACTCTTTGTTAACTTATCAGAGGAGAGTATCTGATATCTCTTGATAGTTCTGTAAGAGCTGCTGCTTGTCCTCTAGTTGCTATAGTTCTTTAAGGCACTGCAGCTGATGAAAGTTCTACTTTTGGCTCTTACACCCAGGAATGTGGTGAAATATTCCTTAAAATGGCAGTGTCCACTGGGACCTTGAGGCGACCTCTGTCTCCTTATATTTTCTCATGCAAAGACAGAACAGAAAAAAGAGCTTAGAATCCTTTCCGCACAGTTATTTCCATCAGCAGGCATAGGTAGGGCGTGCTCGGCATCCATTGTAAGCATAGCATCTTAAAAAAAATTGCAGTCATACCTAAGCTATCTGTGTTCACTGAGCACATGGTGGCCTAGTTTCCATTCTACTTGACTAGTTACGCTCGTTCCACACCATGCAGTTAAGAGTGTGTTTTCTTACGATCAAGAGTGAGACAACTTCATATTTCTCAAGTTTCTGAGCTGCTCATACAACTAAATTCAAGGTGTAGTACCTGAGATGGTGCATCAATGGATACATAACACTGATTTTAGAGTCTACCGCAACAGCAAGGTGCAGAAGTTGTTGCTCGCACCTAATGCATTTGGACCTGCATAGTTACCAAGGGTTACATTAGCAGTACAAATGTTGGAGGAGCAGTGGCCAGTATGGGCTAATTGCTCAGGTTCCTTGGCAGGTTTCACAGTGCTCAACTCTCTGCTGGTAAAACTACTTTAATACCTGCACCACAGCAGGCCATTTTACATCTTGGCCCTCTGTACCTACATAAGCTGTGGTGACACCTTTGGCTTCCCTACAAAAAAGTTAATTTGCCAGACGTTTCACAAGCTCAGAGAGTTTCTTCACAAGAGACAAGTATGTATTAGAGATGAGATTCAGTTCAAGATATAAATACCTAAATGGAAGTGTTTTGATAAATATATCAAAACATACTAAATTCCTACTATAATCAATAGAGCTTTGTAGTGCAGACACTTAGCTGCCTTAACACATATTTGGAGTAATTTCAGATTTCACAGGATACCCTGCTTGGTGAGGATACTTGAACCCTATCTTCCAACCCTCCAGTATCTATAGTATAATCTAGCGTTTCTAGTTTGCATAGAATAATCTGATGTTTCAGTTGAGTTCAGTTCAGTCAACTGAATAGCTCTCTACGATTCATTGACAGTACTAACTCAGTCAACTGAACCAGACAGAAATACCTACATTTAGTTTTCAAAATCAACCCAAATCTCAGTCTATGAATCTCTGTCTTTTAGTCCTTTTATTCCTAGATATCCTAAGCTAAATTACAGGGTCGACTTAGTGTAAACTTTAAATACAATTACATAAAAACCTGAAAATTCTTTAGACAGAAACCTGTTTTCTACGTGGAATGTCTCTTAATTATACGTTGACAGTGCAAAATGTGATCTCTGATGATATGCATAGAGAAACCCATAACTTGATTCTTTAGAATAGAGAAATGAAAACCACAAGCATCTCAGCGGAGAGAGATCAATGAAAATTGCATTCAAGAGTGCTCACCCTTCCTAGGTATTCTCTGACTAAATCAGAATTAAAATATCTTTTCATACTGAAATGGAAAGCAGACAATCTCAATTGAGGAGCTCTACAATTCTTGTGCAAATGGATTAGCTCTGCACAATGCCTGGTGATGACTATAGCAGAAATTTTATGCTCATTCTGAAGAGTGTCACTGATGCTTTGCAGCTACACAGGGCACTGAATCATGGTCTCTGCTTATGACTTGTCAGCTAAATTTGTAAATCTTGCAGGAGTCATGTAAGAACACTCAGGTCTGGGTAACAGAAAATAAAGAGAAGATATTTAATTTCTGGGACATTGAAATTCAACCTGACATTCATAGAAGCAAAGTTTCCATTTCTGAGCCTTTTTAATCGGAAAGGTTCTTGAGACACAGACATAATTCAGCAAAGCTGGATTTTATTTTCAAGTCTTGGTTTCATTTCTGTACTTAGCTCATCTCAGAGATGCTGTAACATTAAAAGTCAGCATTTGTAATAACTGACATCTAGGCTATCAATGTTCCATCCTCAGTGTTTATCAGTAACAGCATTTACTTCCAGTTCCATCACATTTCCATACAGTTTAATTTAGAATGTGTCCAGAATTTTCTATTTACATCAAAGAACCTCAGCAGTGTCCTAAGATGTCATAATTTCACAGTCTGGTCTTACTAGATCTCTGATAGCATTCAGTAATAAATCTACCCAATCTATCTACTTGCATTGTTAGGCTACCATAGTAGTGAAGTATTAGATGACTGCCATTTACATTAAAATGTAGAACTTACATAGAACGAAAACCCTAAGCTCCATTAAGTTTAAAAGTAGAACTTACATAGAACTAAAACCCTAAGCTCCATTAAGTTTAAGAGAAATTCTTGCCTTTTCAGGGTAAAGAATATGGAGCTTTATGACCCTAACTGAACTACTCACTATTAGACAGGAAAGTTATACATACCTAACATCCAGCCAACTCTCCCAGTTTCTGCCTGGACTCCCATATAAAAACAGAGACACCACTGCTTGTCTGTCTCTAAAAGAGGGATACTCAAAGAATACATGACAAAAAAAAAAAACAACTGATAATTAAAAGGCAGTCTACATCCATAGTCTTACGCTGTCACTCTCACTTTTGCCATCATTGCTTCCTGGACTCTTTTTTTAATTGTTGTAAAATATTCCTTCACTGCATTGACTGAAATTGCGGAAAACATGCAGGGACAAGACCTCTAACATAATTAATATTAGTGTTATAGATAGTATTGCTTCAGGAAGCAGACTGGAAGGTTGATTGGAATAGAGTCTAACAGCAAGCACTTAGAACTGCATCAGCATGCAGTGTTGAAACAAGTACTGCTGCCTGCATAAACTATGCCATGATGAACATGTAAGTGTAGAGGTCATAGCTTTAGTGTCTAATATTTCACCATCAAAAGCTTACTGTTGGGGATAAAAATTTGCAGTTGAGCAAAGAAATAAAATATCCACGGAGTTATGTCCCAAAAATGCCCTGAAAAGAAAATATATTGCAAAAGGATCCTTTCATGTACCCAAGCTTGATTTTTATTAGACAAAGATGACTTTCCTATGGAAGATAAATAATGTGTTAAACATGGCCATTATCATCACCACTGATAAGGAAAAGGGTGGTTTCAGGAATGAAGGAAGAACAGGAAAGCTAATTCTGCCATTGATATGAATGTCAGTTTTGGTTTACCCTGAGGATTTCTGTGGGGAATGATACTCACATCTACAAGAGGGGGGGAAAAAAAAATCTAATCCACTTTATTTTAGTATGATGGTTCAGCTGAGTAGTACCATTTTCTTGATAACAGCATGCTTTAAAGCCATCTTGACAAGTGTCAGGCTATTGTCATGCCCAGGGTACAGAGTGAGGAACTAGCAATACCGTATCTGTCCTTGGAACTCTCTCTTTGCTTTTCCCGTCCTAATTTTGCTGATCTTTCGTGTGCTCTGACACATTCCCTGTCAGCTCTATGGGGAAAGGGACCATGTTTCCATGTGTCTGTAAAATGACAAACTCACTTAAACAGCACAGGTAACAGAGAAAGAAAAAACGTCACTCTGTCATTTCAGTTAATTAAGTTGTATCTTCAAAGTTTCACACTTTAGACAGCTGCAGCTGGAAACTAAAGCAAGCAGCAGGACAGCGGGTACCTCCCTCTGTTTTCCCGCCCTCCACCATTCTTACATCTTTTTAGGCAGTGTTAAAGAAGCCAAAATATACGAGAAAGGGATTTGGGAAAAGGGGAAAATGTGCTCCCTCCTATAGTGTATCTTGTTTCAAAGTCAGGATTATTGTTTTAATAAAATAGCACAACTACGCAAGCAAAACCCGAAATACCTAAGCAACAACGAAACAAGTTTCTGCAGAGATCAGGGTTATAATTTATCTTTTATTAATCACTTCATTATATCTCTAGTTCTAGCCTAACTTGCTCTTTTCTCCTAATGATTTTTGTCTTCTACTTGAACATTCACCATCTCTATCTATACAGATGCATTCCATCAGCTACATGCTGCAATTCTTGCATGCCCATCTTGCTGTGGTTTGCAGAAACTTTTAAATCACAGCTCTGTTCAGTCTAGTCACACTACCTATGCAACCGTGTCATGACCACAACATACGGTAAAAGTCCCAAAGACCAGCCTTGAACCCACAGCAACTCTTTTATCCAGCCCCTGGATGCTATTTCTGTGGTGAGATCGTTTCCGAGATCAGGGCCTTTACAGGTCATCTGCAAGTCTTGCAAAATGACTGTTTATTCTGAGTTTCAGTTAGCAAGATTTTCCCACTGAAACTCA
>NW_010246722.1:5406-9240 GCF_000690775.1 Eurypyga helias
AATGTTTTTTCTCTTACCTAAACACCTCTGGTTCAGGAATTTTCAGTATGACTGTAGCTGCCAAATGCAGTTACAGGAGATAATGAGGCAGAAGACATTCCAGGCACCTGTGAATCCCACAATTGTACCTTTGAGTGAAGAAATGATGGCAGCAATCAAAAGAAAGGCACTACATTTTACGTCTTAAATTCAGCGATCCCTGAGGAGGAGTTAAACATGGTTTCAATCTACATTCTTGATCTACCTATCAACTGAAATAACTCTGGAAACAGTCGTGTGTTATTCAGAGAGAATGCTGTGTGGTTATAAAAGTCCGAATGATCACGGTAACATCAAAAAAAAGCTTTGTATCCCCAAAACCATACCTTTTACACACACACAAGGAGTTAGATATGCCTGTATCTTGAAAGGCACAGGTTATTTTGAGCAACCTCGTCTAGTGGAGGGTGTCCCTACCCACGGCAGCATGGTTGTAACTAGATGGTCTTTAAGGTCCCTTCCAACCTAAACAATGCTATGATTCATGACAATCAAGATGAATTGAACTGATGTCCACCTCAGCATTCCACATTTTACATCTTCTGCTTGGCACAGGGTCAGATCGCTTGTTTCCTCTGCTTTTGTAATGTGGCAAAGACTGACTACTGTTAGAATCTATTCTGCCTGACCGATAACCAGTCATTGTAACCTGCTAATGATTTAAAGAAAGCACAGGAAAATCCCATGCAAATACCAGAGCAATCAGAGTAGGAATTATGTTCAGGATATGAAAATTTTGCAATAAAGACACCATTTCCTTTTTAACCGTGGTCAGAAAACTTAACAAATCACCATGGGTATATAATACATGCTTTTGTCAAGGCAAATACATGGATTGTTTTTAAGAGTTACTGGGAAACATTCTAGATTTATTTTTCTTAGAGTCTTTAGTTTCAAAAGGAAAATCTTAGGGGAAACAATTATCTCTAGGTAGGATTAGACATAGCCAAGTGCATCTTCAAACCTAAAATATTTAAAGGCACTGATGTTACTGAAATCTGTTTACATTTTAAAATGTTGGGTTTATGTGAACAAACAAATAAGGTCAAATGCTTTGTAATGTAAAAAGAGCTTTTTACAGCTAAAGTAATATAGAGATGAAATAAGTACCAGCAAAGCAACCAAAATCTTTGCATAATGGTTCACAATTAATATAATAATCAGATTATGAATGAGAACTGATGTAATTAAATGTAATAAATGGCCATAAATAAAATGTGAAGAATGGAGGGTAAACATGGTTTAGGGTGAAGGAAAACAGGTCATGAAAATGTAACACAATATTGTAAAGACATTAGGCTATTTCAGACTATATGCAAAACATGACTATTCTGAAACCAATTTTTCTCACTCTAACAGCTCACCTGCAGAAGACATGGAGACAAATGCACTTGTAAAATTGCATGTAAAGAATTACATGTACTCTTTAATGTATTTTTAGCTATCTGACTTAAAAGCTTAACAATATAACTAAGCTTTAAACCTAAGCTATTATATCTAGATTAGTATCAAATAATACTTCTTGTGTAAGAAACATACTGTAAATGCAAAACTAAGTGCATGCCACATAAACAGATTACTGGAACAATATACATGTTCAACTTCACTACTCTGAAAATGCATTCATTTATTAATTCTACACTCATTTGTAAATACAATGTCTTTGAAATAGTGCCATGTTTTCTAATCCTGTCCGTACTAATTCTTTATACAGACTGCATTAAATGATACACTATATCAGATCACAGGGCCTGTCCAGAGCTGACACATGCAAGTGAGTGTATCTAGTATAAGCAGCAGCTTATTTTACCTAAAAAGTCAGAATTTTGGAGTATGTTGTATTGATTGTTTTGAATACGAAGGCATGATTTCTAATTTTGGTATTGCAAAATATATTTAATGCATAATAAACACTTTCTTTAAAGCAGTGCAGCTCTGAATGATGTGGGATTGATATGCAGAATACATACTATTCACAAAGGCTGGCTAGGAGTATCACAATGTAAAGCACCCTAATACACATCATCTTTCCTGGAGCCTGACAATCTTCTAATGCTTTTATAACAGACCAGGAATAATTTAATTCAGGATGAATTTCTTTAACTCTAAAGGTTTATTAAATGCTCTGAATAGTACTTATATGTCATCTGGAAAATTTTCAAAAAGCATGCACATATGAATACCAATTTCAGCCACATTTCCAAGCAAAAAGAATTTTTTTTAAGATATGGTTTTATATGCAGCATTATCCGTTTTGGAATTTGAGTGCATAAAAAACTTTATTTCTCCTCCTCTTCATACTTCTTACGTCGACTCAGTCTTGTCTTAAATATACTTACTACAGCATTATCAGTTTTGGAATTTGAGTGCTTCTCAATTTAGTACTCATATGCATAAAAAACTATATTTCTCCTCCTCTTCATACTTCTTACGTTGACTCAGTCTTGTCTTAAATATACTTACTACAAAATATTCACAGGAAATCTCCTCACAGATACTTAAAAAGTATCAAGGCATTATTATGGCATTGCCTTGACTAGGAATACACAGCAAACAGGTGCCAGGTTTTGGGACCCTGTTCAAAAGGACACGAGGAAGAGAACCTGAGTACAAGGCGGCTCAGAAGTTGCTCTTGATTGACAAAAGACAGTAAAACAGTACCTGAACCTGCTACTAGGACGCATCATGACAGCATCACACAGTGATTTGTTTGGCAGCCTGGGCTGAAATCTGACTGTGAACACCCCCGACACACCCTTCACCACCCTTGTGATTATAGATAGCTTATAATGCATGATAAGGGTGGGGGTGGAGGGGGGGCACAGCACATTTTTGCATGGTGTAGAAGACCTGAGGTGCAAAACAGTTGTGTTTGTGCCAAGCTGCTGGCCAGAGCCCAGTGCTGACAGTGGTCAGAGTTGTCTTCTCCTGAGCTCAACGGTGCCTGCTTATCACAGCAGCAGGGATGGGTCGCACTTAACAGTATACAGGTCCAGGTACACAACATATCCCTTTGGCCCCCTTACTAAATCAAATGTATCAATGACACAATGTGTGGTGTTTCTTTCTCCTCTTCTGTGACAAAGGTGTTCCATCTTGTAATTTTAGGTTTGGTTTTTGTTTGTTTGTTCCGAAGGTGGGAGAAAATAACTATTTTTATATAAATATCTAAAGGAATTATGCACACAGCTGATTTACTCCAGCCCTGTTATGATGTATCACAACTCAAGATCCCACAGAGCAAGAACCATTAAAAATATAATGTTCCAAAGACTTCTGAAGATCCTGCAGGTTAGTGACAGAAAAATGTAAAAGGCAGGACTCCATTTCTGTCACACTTGTATTACCTCACACATTTCTTATTATAATTTCATAGTTTTTCAAATTATTTGTAAGTCTCCAACATGAGGTGTGATCATTTGAAAAGCACAGCTGTACTTTTATCCTAACTACTACCAGAGTTTCTGCATTATATAGCTTTCAAAATTTAGCTCTGATAAATATATTTTTATCTTCTTACCACTCTTTAGATTATCTTATTCTAACTGGATACAAAGGAAGAAAAAAGACAAAGTTACTGATGGTTTCCTCCTACTGCAGCATACAAAGTCTTGTGGATTGGAAAGATGTGTTACAATTCTTTGATTTTGTTTTAAATAACATCCCTATAGCCACCCAGGTGAACATTGCCTCAATTAAACTACTGTAAAGGACAGTTGTAAATTTGTTTGAAGAAGCTATGTTCAAAGTCTGGGTGGAGAGCCATGTTACAGGCTGGGTGGAGAGTAGATAAAG